>NC_047025.1:14932406-15111793 GCF_902652985.1 Pecten maximus | reverse complement strand
AACTGTAGAACAATAGATACACAGGTTACAATCAGAAAATTAACTTGTCGCTTTTGGTAATTACTAGAATAACAGAAAATAATAATAAAGGCTATTATGTTGACTGGAATTTAAATTGTGCCATAAAATGTTTGTCAATTTGATCTGCTGGGCTAATTTTGATCTACTAGTTTCCATATTCATTCAATTGATCAAATATGTAAAGAACATTTTGGACTTACTTTATACACAGGCAGGGCCTGTATCTACAAAGGGAAAATCTACAGTCAAGGAGATCACTGGACGGATGGATGTGAATACAACTGTACTTGTGTCGACGAGACTACTGGACGATACAACTGTGTCAATTTGTAAGTACTCCAGTCATTGTATTAAATATCCGTATGGTGGTTATGGTGTATCATGAATAATCTGTTTACTGTATAGTATAGAAATATTAAGTTGCTTGCTATTTTACTTACTGTTAACATATTTATTTTAGCATGATCAATTTTAGTGTACCACAGAATTAGCGTACTCAAATTTTAGTGTACCACTGAATAAGCATACTCAAATGTTAATGTACCACTAAATTAGCGTACTCAAGTTTCAATCTACCACCGAATTAGGGTACTCAAATTATAATGTCCCACTTAATTAGCGTACTCAAATTTTAGTATACCACTGAATTATCGTACTCAAATGTTATATACCACTGAATTAAAACAGATCATCAATGGTGAATTGTAGCTGCTGCATTGCTTGGCAAAGAAAGCTATGTACAAAAACTCGTTTTAGTAATATATATATATAAATATGATATAGCAGAATGTTTCAAGCACGAAACTCTCTAAAACATGTATGTTTTACAGTACTGTCTTTATTCTGTAGGAATCCCATCAGGCCCAACAATTAAGAGTAGTAATGGGTTTGATTTGGTTTAGTATTGTTTCACGTCCTGTTAATAACTTATATCATCTAAGGACGGCCTCCCCTGTATGTGAGATTCATGAGTTTTGTGAATGTTTGTCCATTTGGTAGGCTACAGTATGTTCATGTTTGCCTCCTTGTGATAACGCTAAACCGATGCCAAGTTCATAGTGCTACCTCCCTGAAGCATACTGCCGAAGACACTCAAGCAGGACAACCCCACCTGGTCTTATCATACTAAAAAAGTGCAGACCAGTCGTCCACTCCTGAAATACTGAACGCTAAGAACAATCAGGCCACATAGATAGCAGAGTGATTCATTATCAAAATATTGAAAAGAAATTTAATTTGACCAAAGTATAGATTTAAAAATAGAATTTACCATGGTAGAGTTTCATATCGGAAGTACAGTCAGAATGTTGGTACCTTAAGATCTTGCAGGATATCAAAGTTTATTTATATCGGAGTTATAACGTCTATACCTTGTATATGTAGGTGTGCAACTTTCACTAACTTACCACAAGGCTGTACTTTGGTGAAGAAGCCAGGAGAATGTTGTGCCCTACCCGACTGTGGTAACTACACTCTTCCAGGCTCTGGTCAGGGTTCAGGTACGTACTCTATCAAATTGTCTAACTTTGTCTTGGGTGTCAGCAGAAAGAGAAGCGGGTGTACCATATACACATTAAATGATTCTCACCATTTTTAGCTCACCTGGACCGAAGGTCCGGTGAGCTTATGTCATGGCGCAGCGTCCGTCGTCCGTCCGTCGTCCGTCCGTCCGTCCGTCGTCCGTCCGTCCGTCGTCCGTCAACATTTGCTTCAAATCGCTACTAGTCAAAAAGTTCTTATTGGATTTTGACCAAATTCGGCCAGAAACATCCTTGGCAGAAGGGGAACAGATTTTGCATAAATGGTGACTCTGACCCCCGAAGGGCCAAAGGGGCGGGGCCCAATAGGGGAAATAGAGGTAATTCCTTTAAATCGCTACTAGTCATAAAGTTATGAATGGATTTGAACCCAATTTGGTCAGAAACATCCTTGGGGGAAGGGGAACAGATTTTGCATAAATGGTAGCTCTGACCCCGGAGGGGCCAAAGGGACGGGGCCCAATAGGGGAAATAGAGGTAATTCCTTTAAAGCGCTACTAGGCATAAAGTTATGAATGGATTTGAACCCAATTTGGTCAGAAACATCCTTGGCAGAAGGGGAACAGATTTTGCATAAATGGTGACTCTGACCCCAGAGGGGCCAAAAGGGCGGGGCCCATTAGGGGAAATAGAGGTAATTCCTTTAAATCGCTACTAGTTGTTAAGTTATGAAGGGATTTGAACCCAATTTGGTCAGAAACATCCTTGGGAGAAGGGGAACAGATTTTGCATAAATGGTGACTCTGACCCCCGAGGGGCCAAAGGGGCGGGGCCCAATAGGGGAAATAGAGGTAATTCCTTTAAATCGCTACTTGTCATAAAGTTATGAATGGATTTGAACCCAATTTGGTCAGAAACATCCTTGGGGGAAGGGGAACAGATTTTGCATAAATGGTGACTCTGACCCCCGAGGGGCCAAAGGGGCGGGGCCCAATAGGGGAAATAGAGGTAATTCCTTTGAATCACTACTAGTCATAAAGTTATGAATGGATTTGAACCCAATTTGGTCAGAAACATCCTTGGGGGAAGAAGAACAGATTTTGCATAAATGGTGACTCTGACCGCAAAGGGGCCAAAGGGGCGGGGCCCAATAGGGGAAATAGAGGTAATTCCTTTAAATCGCTACTAGTCATAAAGATTTGAATGGATTTGAACCCAAGTTGGTCAGAAGCATCCTTTGGGGAAGGGGAACAGATTTTGCATAAATGGTAGCTCTGACCCCAGAGGGGCCAAAGGGGCGGGGCCCAATAGGGGAAATAGAGGTAATTCCTTTAAATCGCTACTTGTCATAAAATTATGAATGGATTTGAACCCAATTTGGTCAGAAATATCCTTGGTGGAAGGGGAACAGATTGTGCATAAATGGTGACTCTGACCCCCGAGGGGCCAAAAGGGCGGGGCCCAATAGGTGAAATAGAGGTAATTCCTTTGAATCGCTACTAGTCATAAAGTTATGAATGGATTTGAACCCAATTTGGTCAGAAACATCCTTGGCAGAAGGGGAACAGATTTTGCATAAATGGTGACTCTGACCCCAGAGGGGCCAAAAGGGCGGGGCCCATTAGGGGAAATAGAGGTAATTCCTTTAAATCGCTACTAGTTGTTAAGTTATGAAGGGATTTGAACCCAATTTGGTCAGAAACATCCTTGGGAGAAGGGGAACAGATTTTGCATAAATGGTGACTCTGACCCCCGAGGGGCCAAAGGGGCGGGGCCCAATAGGGGAAATAGAGGTAATTCCTTTAAATCGCTACTTGTCATAAAGTTATGAATGGATTTGAACCCAATTTAATTAGAAACATCCTTTGGGGAAGAAGAACAGATTTTGCGTAAATGGTGACTCTGACCCCCGAGGGGCCAAAGGGGCGGGGCCCAATAGGGGAAATAGAGGTAATTCCTTTGAATCACTACTAGTCATAAAGTTATGAATGGATTTGAACCCAATTTGGTCAGAAACATCCTTGGGGGAAGAAGAACAGATTTTGCATAAATGGTGACTCTGACCGCAAAGGGGCCAAAGGGGCGGGGCCCAATAGGGGAAATAGAGGTAATTCCTTTAAATCGCTACTAGTCATAAAGATTTGAATGGATTTGAACCCAAGTTGGTCAGAAGCATCCTTTGGGGAAGGGGAACAGATTTTGCATAAATGGTAGCTCTGACCCCAGAGGGGCCAAAGGGGCGGGGCCCAATAGGGGAAATAGAGGTAATTCCTTTAAATCGCTACTTGTCATAAAATTATGAAGGGATTTGAACCCAATTTGGTCAGAAATATCCTTGGTGGAAGGGGAACAGATTGTGCATAAATGGTGACTCTGACCCCCGAGGGGCCAAAAGGGCGGGGCCCAATAGGTGAAATAGAGGTAATTCCTTTGAATCGCTACTAGTCATAAAGTTATGAATGGATTTGAACCCAATTTGGTCAGAAACATCCTTGGGGGAAGAAGAACAGATTTTGCATAAATGGTGACTCTGACCCCAAAGGGGCCAAAGGGGCGGGGCCCAATAGGGGAAATAGAGGTAATTCCTTTAAATCGCTACTAGTTATTAAGTTATGAATGGATTTGAACCCAATTTGGTCAGAAACATCCTTGGCAGAAGGGGAACAGATTTTGCATAAATGGTGACTCTGACCCCAGAGGGGCCAAAAGGGCGGGGCCCATTAGGGGAAATAGAGGTAATTCCTTTAAATCGCTACTAGTTGTTAAGTTATGAAGGGATTTGAACCCAATTTGGTCAGAAACATCCTTGGGAGAAGGGGAACAGATTTTGCATAAATGGTGACTCTGACCCCCGAGGGGCCAAAGGGACGGGGCCCAATAGGGGAAATAGAGGTAATTCCTTTAAATCGCTACTTGTCCTAAAGTTATGAATGGATTTGAACCCAATTTGGTCAGAAACATCCTTGGGGGAAGGGAAACAGATTTTGCATAAATGGTGACTCTGACCCCCGAGGGGCCAAAGATGCGGGGCCCAATAGGGGAAATAGAGGTAATTCCTTTGAATCACTACTAGTCATAAAGTTATGAATGGATTTGAACCCAATTTGGTCAGAAACATCCTTCGGGGAAGAAGAACAGATTTTGCATAAATGGTGACTCTGACTGCAAAGGGGCCAAAGGGGCGGGGCCCAATAGGGGAAATAGAGGTAATTCCTTTAAATCGCTACTAGTCATAAAGATTTGAATGGATTTGAACCCAAGTTGGTCAGAAGCATCCTTTGGGGAAGGGGAACAGATTTTGCATAAATGGTAGCTCTGACCCCAGAGGGGCCAAAGGGGCGGGGCCCAATAGGGGAAATAGAGGTAATTCCTTTAAATCGCTACTTGTCATAAAATTATGAATGGATTTGAACCCAATTTGGTCAGAAACATCCTTGGTGGAAGGGGAACAGATTGTGCATAAATGGTGACTCTGACCCCCGAGGGGCCAAAAGGGCGGGGCCCAATAGGTGAAATAGAGGTAATTCCTTTGAATCGCTACTAGTCATAAAGTTATGAATGGATTTGAACCCAATTTGGTCAGAAACATCCTTGGGGGAAGAAGAACAGATTTTGCATAAATGGTGACTCTGACCCCAAAGGGGCCAAAAGGGCGGGGCCCAATAGGGGAAATAGAGGTAATTCCTTTAAATCGCTACTAGTTATTAAGTTATGAATGGATTTGAACCCAATTTGGTCAGAAACATCCTTGGGGGAAGGGGAAGAGATATTGCATAAATGGTGACTCTGACCCGAAAGGGGCGGGGCCCAATAGGGGAAATAGGGGTAATTATTTTAAATCGCTACTTATCATAAAGTTATGAATGGATTTGAACCCAATTTAATTAGAAACATCCTTGGGGGAAGAAGAACAGATTTTGCATAAATGGTGACTCTGACCCCCGAGGGGCCAAAGGGGCGGGGCCCAATAGGTGAAATAGAGGTAATTCCTTTGAATCACTACTAGTCATAAAGTGAGGAATGCATGTTCTAAAAGCAATTCTTGAGGTCTTTCAGACCTTAGAGAGTCAGGACTTCATTAATCTTTAAAGCAGTTTGGATTCCCACACTATAACCATATATAGCATTGTTAGAGATTAACAAATAAAACAAATTGAATATGAACATTATTTTGACATTTGCGCCTAATCCAACCAGGTGAGCGATGCAGGCCCCATGGGCCTCTTGTTTTCTGGTAGAAAGGATGGCTTTGCTTAATTAATCTCTGTAAAAAAGCCCTTCATTCACCTTTCCATTGTTTAAAAGTTTCAACCGTTTCGAGTGATTATGTAAAAGCAGCCATAGTATAACTTCATTATCCTGAACATACTATTATGCAAGTGGGAAAGTCTGCATCTGGTTCAATATTTTCCTTTGTAAACACATATTTCTTTAGAAGAATTGATTAAAATTATGATAGAGGAATGCTGTAGTGAACTATTATATCTACACAAACAACTCAAAAACAAGCCAGCCTCAAAGATAAGCTCTTCTATCAATAAGCCTGTATTCGCGTACTGTTAAATAAAATAAGCCACATTTTATTTTTGAGTTTTAAGGGTATTACATGATTTTTTTTATATTTTAATTGTATCTTTGTAGTTTTATGTGTACTTGAGTTTTACTTAACATGTGAATATAATGTTTGGCAGGTTTCTGTTACTACAAGGGACAAATGCACGGACAGGGTGAACAATGGAATGACGGCTGTGACTACAAGTGTACCTGTCAAGATGCTACAACAGGAACATACAGGTGTACAGACAGGTGAGAATATATCTTTGGACCAATTAATATATACACCTGCAAGTCATAGTACATGTGAAAATTTTGAAGATACCTGTATTTACCTAGCATATCCAGAAATTAAGTTGAGAATAGTTTGTTATTTCTAAAGTTGCTACATCCCCAACAACTGCTCATAAAAATGGATAAATTGACACCCATGATATAGAAATGTATCCAACACCAAGCACTCTCGATTACTTATAATCATGTTATCTTTCATTCTTGGTAATAGCAATTTACGTTTGAAGCCCATGTGAGACAAAACATAGAGAATGAGTAGCTAAAATATAAGATTTCTTAAAGCTATATATCTTATTCACTTTAAATTAAATTTGAAGCTCAAATATTTGGGAGGCGGTTAAGGCGGAATGTTCTGTATGTAACATTTGGTATTGAAATACATTATGTATATACATTTAACGGTCTATTCTTGTTTCTAATTGATCATAATCACTCGTCGGAAATCTAGCATCTTTAAAATTTGTTTTATGAATTAAACAAGAAACACCATATGTACTTTTTGTCATATCAGTTTATTTTTACAAAATATTTCCTACTCTGTCCTTTATCAGATGCTATAAATGGAACCTGCCTGCCGGACTTTGTACCCTGGATCCTGCTCCAGCTGGAAAGTGTTGTCCTGTCCCCAACTGTAGCTCACAGGTGGTCTTACAATACCCTCCAGGTTACGTACAGGAATGAGATTCAGAACACACATAGACGTTTTGTAAATAGTGTGTAATTTAATTGTTATGTGAAAGAACCTGTACACCATGATTTATAAATAAATTATGAACAAAACTAATATTGTCTGATTGCAATTGTTTTACCGTAAATTGGAAAGAAAATCTCCTTAAACAAATATATAACAGATCAATTCTCTTTTGACTTTATGCGACGGAGATCAAACTAATATCCTATGACGGACCAATTCTGTTTTGACTTTATGTGACGAGGTCAAACTGATATCGTATGAAAGATGAAATTCTGTTTTTGACTTGATGACGGAGGTCAAACTAATATCATATAACAGACCAATTCTGTTTGCAGGTTAGACTATATGACGGAGGTAAAACTAATATATCCTATGACAGACCACATTCTGTTTTGACTTTATGTGACGGAGGTCAAACTAATATCCTATGACAGACCAATTCTGTTTTGACTTTATGTGACGGAGGTCAAACTAATATCCTATGATAGACCAATTCTGTTCGGAGGTTATAATGACGGAGGTGAAACTGATATCATATGACAGACCAATTCTGTTTGGACGTTATGCGACGGAGGTCTTTATTTTCAATGTTGGGGATCCTGACTATCCAGACTAAAACGACTAAAGAATATGATCATTAATTGAATCACAGTGCCCCAATGGACGTGAAAGTATATGTCATAATGCACAGATTACTTTAAATCCATGATATACCACTTCACCTAGATGAACACATGACCCAAGTATGACGTTCGTTGGATAGTAGCAGTATACGAGATACATGTAGAGGCAGGATTAACTTTTTGGTCACCTGAGACAAAATCTTAAGTGACATATTCTAACCTCCTTTTTTGTCTGTCCGTAAACAATTACATTTTCGACTTCTCAGAAACCCCTGAACCCTCTTCAATGAAATTTTGCATAAATGTTCCCTGTCCAAAGGTGAAACAATATTAAGAATCATATGGTCCCCATCTCCCGGGGGACTGCAGGGTCAAATTGACTGACATTTCAAACATCCTTGTCATAGGTTTGGTTTGTTTTTGTTTAACGTCCTATTAACATCTAGGGTCATTTAAGGATGTGCCAGGTTTTGGATGTGGAGGAAAGCCGGAGTACCCTGAGAAAAACCACCGGCCTACGGTCAGTACCTGGCAACTGCCCCACGTAGGTTTCGAACTCGCAGCCCAGAGGTGGAGGGCTAGTGATAAAGTGTCGGGACACCTTTACCACTCTGCCACCGCGGCCCCTCGTCATTGAAAGAAGATCTATTTGTGTATGAATTTCATGACCCTAGGTATCACGTTTGCCCCTATACTTAACTGTAGTTTGTAAGCTTACAGTGAAATCCCATTTTTGTATCCTTAGTTTCATTTATACTGGAATTCATTTTAACTTATTGAACATTATCAGCACGGGATGAAAGTTTGATAGTATGCATTTGTTGGCCCTGGCTTACCCCAGGGGTTGATGGGCGGAACCAAAAAGAGTCGTATTAATTGAAAATTCGAAAAACTTCTTCTGAAGACTTAATAAGTTAGAATCAAATACTTGTCATAAACGTAAAGGTCTTAAGGTGCTTTTCTAAAATTGTGAATTTTGTGACCCTGAGAGCTCGCGTTTGGCCCGTAAATGGGGTAAAGTTTTTCGTGGTTTATTGTTCTGTTGTTGATGTGAGTTTGTGGTTGGGAACTTGCTTACATGATGACAAATATCACAGACACACAAAAACACGTCTTTGCGTTCCAAGTCGTTTATCTATACTGAAGAATCATGTTATCTTACAAAGAGGAAAGGGAAAGAATTCTTACAGTTCGAGTTCCAAATTATCTCCCCTAGATCATACACCTTTACTGTTACAAGATATTATGTAATCTCAGCACATCCATATAACCATATACACAAAATAAAATTGGGATAACACAATTTTACCATGGGTGTAAGAAATTACAATAAAAAGATGAAAGTAAGCAGCTTACTATGATACTGAATCAAATATTTTAAAAGTATACACTACTATAGATGTACTTTATATGTGTTTTCTTCTGAAAACTGTCTTTTATAATATGTAATTTACTGTATAATACTACCAAGTACAAAAAATCTTTCTCATATTATGCTATTCCTGATATCAAGCATTCACACTTACATTTTCCATTGAGCTCAAAATGGACCACATATACTCCATCCAGACAAAATAGCAAAGATGAAAGAGATCAACATCAATATTTAAAACAAGAATACTTGCATACATATTCAAATGACATAAAGCGTATTTATAGTTCGTTCTGGCAATACTCAACCTACTTTTTATATTACAGTATCATGTTGCGTCATAAGACCATGTGATTTAAAGTTATAGAGAAATTGGCCATAATAAAAATAATATGCAATACACAATACAACCTGCCAGCCTTTAATCTATCCTTACCAGCATTATCGTAGCTTTATATACGTGCTGAAAAATACCTCAGCATATCAATATCACAAAGTATTACTAGCATAAAATCTCAAATGTTCAAAAACATTACACAGTGTACAATATTATGATACTACACCTAGCAATTCATCAACTGTATCAGTGGGTGTATACACTCCAACTGTATGAATCTGGTTTTGTTTTGCTCATCCTTGAAAATGTAAACCAAATATAACATGTTATCTACAGCAATATCAGCAGAGATTTCGCTCTTAATTAATAGCATATTTCTGATATAATATATCTGCGAAAAAACATTCACTAGCATTTGGAAAACAATGATGTTGTGCAATATAATCAAGACATGGCAAAAGAGCAATAATAATCAACATTGATAAATCAAGAGCTAGATAAAAGGTTCATATTTTTGTTATACATTGCACTCGTGTATATATATGATATTGTTCAGTTTCTTCAAGTTCACGTGATGACTGTCCGCTGTTATAAAATGGTAAATTTTGCAGAAAAGTCACTGTTAGTACTGTTATAAGTTCATATCTAAATTCAAAGTTCTGGAGTTGATTAACTGGATCTCAAAACATGTTGTTAGACTGGAACATTTTTTAATTAAACTGTCAAACAAATGAAACAATGATCATTCCGTTATCCCCCGCCTGCGTTGGTAAAGTTTAGTTCATCGTCCACGTGGTTCGACTGGCTGATGTGTGTGATGGTTACACATGTGCACACGAGTGTCGACGTCAGGGACAGGATACTGGATAATAATATATACGAAGTACGAAGATATAACATGGCGACGAAGGAGCTCCTTTCCTTTGGAAATGAAAACAACTGTAAGAAGTGCCGGCTTTTTTCAACTGATGATGACGTCATCGTTTAATCAGAGATATAGGCCTACGTCTCATCAACCAACGCACAATTGACAAAAGTCATAAAATAACCAGAAACATATATAACATGTTTCTGAAACAACGAATCAAAGAAGATATTCACAACAAAATGTTAGTTGTATCAATATCAAAACACAGAAAACTTCATCAGAATATAATTCTTCTTCGGAGAAGTCCAATATCACTTTTCAACTTCCCGCCAGAAAATCACAGGGCGTGATGATGTCTGATGTCTGGCCGACGAGCCGAGGCTGACTCGCCAGCCAAACCGGCGAATACACAATAAAATATACAACCATATACACAACATTATAGAGGGAAAATCCAGTTTTCGACTATCATTTCTTTGATTGCTATTGGAATTCTTTCTAACTTGGTTAACATTATGACCACATCCTGGCCCTGACATATCATCAGGGGCTGCTGGGCAGACCCAAAAAGGTCTAATTAACTGAAATATATTAACTAAAAACAGGTGACCGTAAAAGTCCATGGGCCTGTTGTTCTTTAATGTAGGCCAAAGATCAAAATGTAGGTCAGAGTGACCTACGTTTAGTACATAACACACTGTCTCACCTAGGTAAAACCATGACCCATGTATGCAGTTCCAGTTCTTGAGTCATAAGGAATCAAGTCTGTGCCCCCTCCCCGCATTTCGTCACATTTCACGTCCCGATGGTGGATTAGTGCTGTATTAAGTCGTCTGGTGTCAACAAGTTCATGGTGAGACAGGAACGTGAGGAACACATCATAGGAGAGCAGAGGGAGATCAAGTACATGAATCCTCCCGTTGGGTTTGTTAGCTCCGGCTGTAACGGGTATAGACAGAACGGTCAATACTTGCTATACATGCCTGTGATATTTGTTTAGAAGAGTATACCCGACCCACAGGAAAGCTGTTCATAACTGTCTCGAACCGTTACACTAGGAGCACCACCAGCGGAAATGTCCATGATGAGAGCATGTATACGCATAATTCTGATGTATAATTCCCAGGCTGGTAGTGATGGGATGACAGCGTCAGTAGTCATCTACTTGTACATTCCGAGATTAGTGGTATTATACACTTTTGGAAGTACATCGGCGCTAAAATTAAAATTAAATAGACTCCGGGAATATTCTCAAATCATATTCTTTTTCTGAGTGAAAAGATACAGTGGATTTCTAACAATACTGACATTTTCTATAGAGTACTGTTTGAAGCTTGTTCCAATCGATACACAATCCCGTGCCATATCCTGGAGCTCCACAAGTAAACAAAGGAGTTCTTGTAGATTTCGCCATGAACTTTCACAAAGGAACATATTGTTCAATTTAATAAAGTAATTAGGGCAATGCTTCGCATTCACCCACGTGGCCAAAATATTTAAACGCATCATGAAACAAAAATATGTGTTCTTAATTGTTCATGTACATGTACAAGTATTGGCTTCCTCCTGATGGCTACCATCTTCCGGCCCCGTATCATCATATCCAGGACATGACCTAGAATCAAGGAATGGTGATGGCTATACACTACAGATCCCATTTATCAATTTCCTTATAATATTCGTGTTGTCGAAACTTTGTCAACGTAATTCATTCAAATACTTTTTGATCACAAGTAATTGGGATAAGAAATTATATATTGTATATATATACTATATAACCTCGTATTACTATATAAAATGGAGCTTCTCCATTTGATATAGTAATACGAGGCTATATAGTATATATACAATATATATTTTTGATAACTCGCTCTTACCACAGACGTCTGGTTAGTATTCATAGAAGAAATATAAGCCCTCTCTTCTTACAATACCAACCAGAAGCAGACGCCTGTGCTCTTACGGAATATTGTGTACATATCATTCTTATAGAATATGTACATTTCACACGTACAGAATACCCTGTATATAACAAGTACGGAATCATTTCTATTGATGTTGATCCTTTACATAGCATCGAAAATAAATTCTTTGCCGTTATTGTTATTATTAGAGTCGTTCTATCCTCTCCATGGCGGGATTATTAAAATGCAAATATTTGTCATCACCCAGAGAATCATTGTATTCCCTTAGAGCCCTGTGTATGTCACCGACCATTTCGTAACAGATCCCTAAGAGATTGTGGACAATCCAATGTTTACTTCCTCCCTGGTCCTTATCATACTTCACGGCCCGAAGGTCTTTCAGTGCTGCGTCACGCCTTCTTGTATCGTTAAGCTCATGGTAACACAGGAAGGTCAGGAACACGGCGTAAGGGAGTGGTGGGATTAGCAGGCTAGCATAAGGGACTTTCGTTAACTCTTGTTGTAAATGGACTGGACAGAAATTTGGAGATTTTCGTTGTAAAAACATGTATGATGCCCATGCTTGCTGAAATTTGTGTAGAAGACTATACCCACGCCCACAGTAGAGATGTTCGTATCTATCTCCTTCTTTCTCACTATTATTCCCAATGAAAAATTTCCACGAGGAAATAAGGTGTCCACACATTTCCAGTGTTTTCATGTAATTCCCAGTCTGGTAGTGATAGGTTGCCAATGTCAGTAGGCCTGGACTTGTACAAGTTACAGCAAGTGGTGATATAAACTTCTTGCATTTCCTAAGATATTTATACCTCTGTTTGTTTCCTTCCAGAGGAGCTTGTTTCTCATATGCCTCCCTCCCCTTTAAAGAGAGTGCACTTACTGTATTCAAGTAAGCTACGCATTCATCCATGTCCGACTTTGATTTGCTCAGAAGTTTCAAAGCGGGTAGTACATCAGTTGCACGAAACAAAATGCAGGACTTTTCAAACATTGTAAAATCAATTCCTCTTTCTGATCTTACTGGTGTAGGCAGTGCTAGTTCCCAGGCTCCATTCTTCACTCTCTGGATAGTCTCTCCTATAGATGGTTGGAAGAATGTTCCTATTGATAGACAACCCCATGTCATATCACGGAGTTCAACAAGTAAACGAAGCAGGTTTTGTTGATGTTCTCCATGAACTTTACCAAGGAACATATTATTCCTTTTTATAAAGTAATTAGGACAATAGCCTGATTTCACCCACGTGGCCAAAATATCTAAACACAGCATGAAACAAAGAAATGTATTCTTTTCTTCCCATAAAGATAAAGGTGTGTTTTCTACTGCATGGAGTATAGTTGTTTTGATAATATATGATGAGAGAATATCTGTATCCCCATATATTTGTTTCAACTTCCCAGATATCTGTTTTAAAAGGTACTTAAGTAGACAATACACTTGGAACTGGACATGACTGAGAGAATGAATGAGTTTGCGCTCCGCAGTCGCGAACGAAATTCTCCATTGTAGGAATGTGTCGGCTGACGTTTTATCTCCTACAGGGACAAGATGGCAACCACCTTGTACTATCTGATCCCTCAAACATGTATTCGGCCAGTTATACAATCGATGTCTACTCAACCATTCGTTGGCCTCGCTTGGCCAACTAGTACATTTGAGCGCACGCACAAAATCCATATCTGATTGTAAATGAGTTAGTTTGCTCGGCGTAGCAGTAGCTGGTCCATGAGGGTCAACGGTAATCCTAAATACATCACTTAATTGATCTGATAACTGCCGTGCATACATTTCACTTGATACAAAGCTTACATTTCCAACAGGTACAATCGAATTCAACAAGTCTGGAGTGCATCTTCGTCCAATCAGCTGCAAAGTTACATAGCCAGGTCGGCTGTTGGTATCTCCCATAATAAATACCGTTTTATGTTCAATATCTGGTGTGATACTGGTTTGCTGGTTAGGACATATAACTACCACAGAGTTGTCAATTAGCATTTGATCTTCGTCCGAGTCCTTCATATGAATCCCTTCCGCTGAGCTTCCTGTGAAAATAATTTCTAGTTTTGTTTTATCAGAGTTTGTGATTTGCTCACGTACAAGTGTCAGCTTCCTCCTGACGGCCACCATTTCTCGGCTCCCCACCATCATGTCCAGGACATGATATAGAATCCAGGAATCCTCGTACAGCTCTCCTTGGTCGGACATCTCAGTGATATGTCAAAAGCCCTATTACAAAATAGAAATAACAATATCAATACGAAGAGTAAATAATTATTTTTGGTGATAGCTATATAATCTTGATCTCTATTTTTAAATGTTTATCATTATCTTTAAAACAAACACTAAAGTACATTATTTAATATTCGTTATGTCGAACCTATGTCAATATAATTCATTCCAACACATTTTGATAAGTTCTATGAAATATTGTGTACATATCAATCTGATGGTATGTCATGGACGTCACACATACGGAATATCATGTACATCATACATGTACAGAATATCATATACATAATACATGTACAGAATTTCATGTTCATCATACACATACGGAATATAATGTACATAATACACTTATAGAGTATAATTTTAATCATATATGTGTCACAGGGATGCAATATATGTGTGTGTGTGTGTGTGTGTGTGTGTGTGTGTGTGTGTGTATAATACATGTATTAGGTAACCTATTATTTAATTAGTTATCTTGTATCCGTATGTCTAAGTACATGTGCACGTGCTCCAAAGTTTACTGTCAGTGTCGTGTCTGTTTAGTATTCGTTACTGTTCGTACGTTGATGTGTAATCCCATATAAGGTATGTTACCACCTGTCGGTAATGTCTGTGTGTGTCTATATTTGGCAGTGTTATGTGTCCAGGTGGGGCATGTGAGAATGTCGTTCAAACGTGTGTGTGTATGTTAACAAAACCCTAATACTTTCGTGGTACAGCGCAGTCGCTGGTATTGAGCATCGAGGACGTATCCTCTGGGGTCCTTTGCTCGGGAACATTGTTACAATCGAGGGATACGTTGGGGGAATTACCCAGAGAAATGACAACACAACACCATCATTCTCGCTTCGTGGCGGCAACTCTTTATATTCCAGAAAACAACAAAGCAAACTAATATTCGAACCAAAATATAAACAACTGGCTGACATTATCCGGAACTAAGACATTTCATGGTCACCTAAAATATATATTTTACATATATATAACATGCCCCCCCCCCCCCCCCCCCCCCAAAACAAAAATTTTACCCTAGGGAAATTTTTTGAAGAACCATGAAATGAATTAGAAACCCAAAGTACATACATGTAGTTATTATTTATAAATCAATGATCTGATTATGATAGATCAACATTTGAAATTTCAGTCATTCCACAAAGTCCATATGCCAAATAGAAATGTTACTCACTCATCATCATAACATAATATATAAAACTGAAACATCATAATCTCACTAGATTAATTAAGACACACTTGCAGCACCACAAAACACAATAATCTGTAATATATACATGTATGCTGAAACTAAACTGTATAATACGTATATATACACTGTTTATAGGGTTCCCATTGGATAATATTATCAATATTACTCGACAATGCATAACGTATCATCTATAAACAGTCTACAACACCGACTTAAATCACTTCAGTAACGAGATATTGTCAAATTATAAAATCACTTATTTATCAGAAATGCTAGTAGGTCTTTGGAGTTGATCGAGCATGTCCCATCATCAGACTTTTTCACAATACTGTCAAAATTGGACGGTTTCGAAACAGTGGTCACATGATTGACTTGCGAAGATGTCAAGTTCCTCTTTCTCGACATTTGTTGAGCAAATGGGTTTGTGTCCCACCCAAAGTCATCATCACACGGACTTGTCGGTAGAGAATTGGCTTTCTCCTCACGAACGAATCCAGCTGTGATAGTTTTTGGAGGGTTGATCTGGTGCACATTATTGAAAGGTTGACCTGTTGGTTGAGCAATTAACTTTCCTTCACAAACGGGTTTACCAATATTCAATAGCGCTGTCTTTGGATGACTCGAAGGCGACTTCACACATGATGTAGCAATAACCTCAGGCTTAGGCTCAATGCTGATAGGCTTAACAGGGTTAGGGTCACACTGTGTCATCACACTAACACTATGTAAAACTGGCTGTTCAACAGAAACACCAGAGTCGTCTGTACTCTTTGGAATAACCACCTGATCATGACTCTTAATCCCTTTCCGCCTTTTCCATGCCTTGGTTCGTCGCTTACCGTGCCTGATCTGTGACGGCGACTTTGATTTCGGTTTAACCTTGGTAATACAACAGGAATCACCATGAACTGTCTAATCCCACTCAATACTAAGTGATAAATGATGCTGGTCGTCCTGAGCTCGTATTTAAACGGTAAGGAATCGAACCTCAAGTCATAGGTTTGTAATATTCGTACTATCTGATTTGGTAGCATCTCAATGGTATAAATCGTGTCAATCACAAAGACAGATGAAACGGCAATACAGTCACATCATAGGCATAACACACATCAAACGGTCACAGCGGCTGCCTGCCACACACGTGCTTACGCAAATAATAAGTTCACATTCCAATTCGACGATAAAATCAAAATAAAACGATGAGGCACTTGCTTGGCAGTTGAGGTTTCCTTGAGTTTGGATTCTCCACCATGTTACAATCGAGGGATACGTTGGGGGAATTACCCAGAGAAATGACAACACAACACCATCATTCTCGCTTCGTGGCGGCAACGCTTTATATTCCGGAAAACAACAAAGCAATCTAATATTCGAACCAAAATATAAACAACTGGTTGACATTATCCGGAACTAAGACATTTCATGGTCACCTAAACTATATATTTTACATATATATAACAACATATAGACGACATTTAGACACAACTATAACCAGTTGGTGTAGGCAGTTATTATCTATACTATGTGTAGAATAGAATTATAATAGTCGTTACTTCTTATTCATGGCAGGAACAGTAAATACTTGTTATAATTGTCATTGTATACTTAGGCCAGTTTACTGTATATTTCAGAGGTTTTTCTTATTCTTGTTGTCTCGTCCATGTCGAGGAAATAAAAAGAACTATCAGCAGGAGTGAATGTCATCTTATTATTCATTTGGCTGTGACACATGTACAGAATATCAGGTACATCACACCAGTACGGAATAGCATGTACATCTCATTAGTATGGAATACGTTGCACATCGCAAAATAAATGATCATCACAAGAAGATATATAATTATGAAACATTATGTATATATGCTATATTTCTATATGACGTTAGACTCATTGATTGCTAAGTATATACCCCCTACTCCCTGTACATACCTATCATTATTTCCTGAACCAATAATACCATTGTTACCAAAAAAAGAAACTTACCTGAGGTGGGAACATTTTATAAAAAACCAACAACAACAACAACAACAACAACAAAAAACCCAGTTAAAATGGAATTTGTCAAAAGCTGTTCTTGGAAACTATGTTACAGCTAGATTACTTGACAAGGCCCTTAGATGAAGTATTTTGACAAAAAAAAATACAACGGGAAAAAGAATTTTGTCAAAAACTTTTCTTAGAAACTATGTCACAGTTAGATTACTGACATGGACCTGAAATAATTATTTTGACAGTATACTCCCTGTTATATTTTTTAGTAACAACGACGTTGACCTTGACATTTGGACATTTTAAACCCCTGTTCTAAAACATAGAAGTTCGGAGATAATTTCCAAATACAAACGTACTACGCTAGATTGAAGGACAGAATGACTACAATTACTAAAGGTCACTCGCCATGAGGGTCTAAGGCGAGGAGGTAGTTGTATTCGCCTGTTCAAAGTGAACAAGTGAAAGTTAATTTTTATTACTTTACCAGACGAATGTTAATTTTGATGTACACAAAAATGAGCCTTTTTTATGCATTGGTTGGTCGCCATCGCTTAATTAGAGGACATTCGTACAAAATCTATATGATTATTTCCACAATTTTTACACTATTTCAAATTTATATGACATCAGCTTAATGTAAAGAGTATGTTTTCTATATTTTGTCACCATTGTATATCAATTCAGTTTTTCCGTCCTTTTGTCACTTTTTCCACCTTAAGAACAGCACGAAAAACCTTTAAGTTGAAAGTCTGGATGGCCGGTTAGACTGACAGGTTATTTGTTAACTTAAGTACACACTGCCATAAAAGCCAACGAAACACATTATAACCAATCCATTTTTGTCAGTAGAATATGGAACGAATACCCGTGAATGCTTGATTTCAATCTAAAGTATGTTTGATCTTCAACATTCAAATTTGAAAAGCAATTGCAAGCAATCATTTAAAGAAAAGAGCATTGCGTTGACTGGAAAAAGAAAACTGAAGTTTTTGCATGGAAACTGATTTTCTATATTTTGCAGCAGTGACTTTGACCTTTGACGTTTGACATAGAAAAGCAATTCTAAACACTGTATCAAGTTTGAGGTCGATAGGCCCAAGGAAACTCAATTTATTGCACGGAAATAAAAGTGCTGACGGACGGATGGACTGACGGAGAAGGTGATTATAATCTGGTTTATATTGTCAGTTATTACAGCTTCTCATCTTATCATTTCAAAATGCGATGATAAGTTATAATATTTCATGATGAAAAAATATATTCTACATGTGAGCTTAACGTAATTTAACCGGGATCCTGTATTACTGCTATATCTAGCGAAACTGAACTACATTTAAAATAAAGCATTGCTTTTTAAAGGGACATGAAAGTAACTGAAAGCAGCAAAACGCCTTTCTAATAAATAACCAGGATGTACATGTAATCCTTACTATTCTTATACCCAGAGTACTGTTATAAATGTAGCTCTTTTACATTTAGATATCTACGGTATACATTCCCAAGCGGGTTTACTGGTTTGTACTCACAGGAAGATCGTATTTCACAGTTGAGGATCCAGTTATACAGTATTTAACTCTCCATCACAGTAGATGTGGTCGAATGGAAACTTGGAAAGTTCGTTGTACCGGCAAAGTTGTTTATCGCCCATGTTTTTTCAGGAGATGTCATATTTCACACAATAGTGAACTGTCAATCACTGTGGATGACGTTTGTTGTGCAATTCCATATATATATTAGGAACATTTCATATTTTGCTCATGTTCACGTCTTGACTCCGTAGCAGTATTTTCATAAATCAAGTTTCAGTCACAATATTTACAATGGGATATCTTGTATGGCCGCTAGCAGTAGTCTCCTACAGTATCAATACCCTTGTTTAGTTTGTCCTGTTGTCCGTATCGAGTGATAGTCTCATAACCATTGTCATTGACCACTGTCTAGTATTAGAACTAGTCTGTTTTACGTTTTAATCCTTCTGTATCAAACACAGACTAGAGTAGACCCTGTTTCTCTACACAATAACTCTCAATTGGTCTTTCTGTTGACAGTCGTTGCTATACACCCGAACAATAAACCAATGTGGGATTTTCCTACTTTCGTTTTGTATAGATATTGCATTATCGTGTTTTTGAATCGTTCATTCATAACAAGGATCTCTAACGGTCTCATGATCCTATATTTAGCCAACACGTACACGAAACCTGTAATAACTTATGTGTGAATATATGAATAAAAAGAAAATAACGTCATTGTTGTCTTTCAATAATTAAGGAAAATTTATTGGATTGCATATATATATATATTATCCAATAAGTAATAACGACGGTATAATCCAATATCGGAACTGGATCCTAACAAACAAATTTTCGTTGGATGTATATTACTACTGCTTTTCTTGACAAGGACTCTTTCCTTCTGACAGTATCTAATGTAGCCTGGTCCACTGGGAAGCCATCCTTATTGTGTCGCTCTATAGTTATATTTTATCGGAACTAATCTTGCAAGTTTAAAACTGTTTTATTTGATTCGCCCCTACTTGTTAATTTTCTGCTGTGTGTGTTTTATTATTTTTCTGAACCTGGTGAGCCCTGGACTTCGTAAGTCAAGTCCTCAAAAGACTTTTTGTTGTTCATTTGTTTCGCCTGCCCCTACAGATGCTTTTGTCGTTCCGTTTCCACCTTCGTTAGAGCATTGCTAATTTTCACACCTTTTAAATTGTCATCTTCACCTGATTATTTATACTTTGACATTTGTTTACATTAGTGCTGCCCATGTATACAAACAAAGGCCTTCCTATTTTTGCTGCTTGCTCCTTCACCTTGTAACATTTTCATTATCTTATCATCTTGATTAGGACTAGATCCTTTCTCCTTAACTGCCATTGGATGTTATTAGTATTCTATTAACAATCCTGGTATCGTATCATTAGATTTATCTCCTAGGTTCTGTATATTGTAATGTTACTGTCTCCTAATTCTGTCATTATTTCCTATGGGGCGCCGTTTTACTATTTATTCCCATTTGGTGATATCACCTATTCAAATAGGTGATATCACCTATTCGAATGAGTGATATCACCTATTCGAATAAGTGATATCACCTATTCGTTTCATTAAGTGATATAATTCATTCGAATAGGTGATATCACTCATTGGAATAGGTGATATCACTTAAAGAAACGAATAGGTAATATCACTTGAAAAATGAATTGGTGATATCACTGATTGTATTAGGTGATATCACCGATTCGAATAGGTGATATCACTCATTCGAATAGGTGATGTCACTTAAAGAAACGAATAGGTAATATCACTTTAACAATGAATTGGTGATATCACTCATTCGAATAGGTGATATCACTCATTCGAATAGGTGATATTACTGAAGAATATTTTGAAGTGATATCACCTATTCCATTGGTGATATCACTTATTCGAATGAGTGATATCACCTATTCGAATGAGTGATATCACCTATTCGAATAGGTGATATCACTTATTTGAAAAGCGAATTGGTGGTGATATCACCACTGATTGAATAGATGATATCACCAAATGGGAATAAATTGTAAAACGGCGCCCCATAATCTCCGAAATAACGTTCGTGGAAACTTGAGGTGACTGTGGCATGGCTTTCCGTGTTGCTTACTTCGGCAATTCCTTTGTGCTAAAGTGTTCCTGTACCGAGCCATTCTTCCCTTGCTTTATCTTGTGAACATTATATTTGTCGCATTTAGTTTTTGTGGTCTCTTCTAATTTCAGAATCCTGTTCTTATAACTCCTCATAATATCTTGACACATGTCCTTGATTTTCAAATAGTTACGGTACTCCGGGTTTCCTTCACCTCTCAAAATCTGGCACGTCCTTATAAATGGACCTGGTTGTTAATAGGACGTTAAACCAAACCACAGGTTACGGTGTTTTATTCCTGGACGATTTATTCGCATGTGAAGCGGAACCATCCGGAGTCTGACGTTTGTAGGATCTTTCCAGACATAACGTTACTGTATATATCCTAATGCAGTGGTGAACTAGACATCGTGGCGTCCAGTTCTGAGGATATTTGAATGCAATCCTACAAGTCCATCCACTATCTTCTCCGTCAGGTTAAAGTTTATCGTGAATGTGGAACTCGGTAACCTCGACCTTGGTTGCAATTTGTGCCAAATTTTGATCACAAATTTCTTTCCGCGGTCTATTTCCGGCAACTATTTCTGGGCGTTTAGGTGGATGTTAGCAGCATACCTACCTATTTGTTTACTTGTTCTCCTTTGAACTTTTTCTAGAGCAGCACTATTCTTTGTTGTTATTTTTAATTATGTTGTTACGTATTCCAGATGGGGTCGAACCAGAGTTTTGTACAGAATTGTAAACATAGTTGTGTCCAATGAATCTCCTTATTACGTCTTAAGCACGATCAGCCTTTATACCCGAATTCTCCACAGTTTATTGAATTTTAGCTGGTTGACGACGATAACTCCCAAATAGTTGTCATCATCAACTTGTAGGCTCCTGGGTCAGGGCTGCCTAGATGCAGGTGTTTACATTTGGTATAGTTGGGATTAAGTTGCCAGTCGTTTGACCTTATGTAGAGACTATCAATATATTGTCGTAAAGCATTTTGGTCATCAAGGGAGTCCAGTACTGGGATTTGAGTGTCGTCGGCAAATATTTGTATTTCTGACGACATCGGGTAGGTCATTGATATAGATTGAAAAGATTGTTAGCCCAAAAACACCCCATATGGAGATCCCGTTTCTGACACCAATGTAATAAGATTATTCGCCGTAAATGGTTACCCTTTATTTCCTGTTTGTAAGAATTATTTTTCTATCCAGCGTATAATTCCATATTCTGCTAATGTTTTTAGTATTCTTTGGCAATACTGTGTTTATTATCTAGATACTCCATCCAGTTTTCTAATGCGCTAATTAGTTGTGCGACACAAGAGTGGTCTTTACGAAATCCAACTTGGCAAACAGTGAACATGTTGTTTCGTTCCATTTTTCCAAAAATTCATCTTTTACTATCCTGTAGTTTTCTGGCATTTTATGTATAGCCGTCTCATCTGCAATTTTTCCGTCTTGTGCGACGAATCCCTTATCCATAGGTTTTTCGAAATAGTTTTAAGAGGTTCCGCAGCGAGATCTGCAGTAGATTTCAATATAATTAGTGGGCCACAGGTTTGTTAGATTTCAAGTGTTTACAACATTGATCTTGATCTTGATTCTTGATTTGTGTTCTATCTAAATCCAGGGATTTGTTCTATATTTATTTTTTTTATATTCTCTTTGGGCTAAGTTTTTGACAGGACATGTTTCCAGAAGAATTTACTGTTTATTTTTATGTTATCAGCATGCTCCTTTTCAAATGTTTTGATTTATTTTTATGTTATCAGCATGCTGCTTTTCAAATGTTTTGATTTGGTTATTTCCTTTTTAACTTTCCTCTTTGATAAATTGTAATGTTTGATTTCTGACGTAGTGGGAGTTTTTCCCACAATCTTCGCTTCAGTCGCGTTCCAAGTCCTTTATCTATACTGAAGAATCATGTTATCTTCCAAAGAGAGCTAAAATAGAGGGAAAGAACTCTTACAGTTCGAGTTCCAAATTAATTCCCCTAGATCAAACGCCTTTACTGTTACAAAATATTATGTTCTTTCATCACACCCATAAAACAATACACAAAATAAAATTGGGATAACACAATTTTACCATTGGTGTGCTGAAAAATACCTCAGCATGGCGTTAGTTTCTCATTACAGTACCATAACTCTACATGA
This sequence comes from Pecten maximus, assembly GCF_902652985.1. Lineage (NCBI taxonomy): Eukaryota > Metazoa > Mollusca > Bivalvia > Pectinida > Pectinidae > Pecten > Pecten maximus. Next base: position 15,088,416 of record NC_047025.1, on the reverse strand, counting down.
TACAATTTAACACATATATATCAATATCACCAAGTATTACTAGCATAAAATCTCAAATGTTCAAGAACATTACACAGTGTACAATATTATGATACTACACTTAGCCATTCATCAACTGTATCAGTTGGTATATACACCCCAACTGTATAAAGCTGGTTATTTTTGCTCATCCTTGAAAATGTAAACCAAATATAACATGTTATCTACAGAAATATCAGCAGAGATTTCGCTCTTTATGAATAGTATATTTCTGATATAATATATCTGAGAAAAAAAAATTCACTAGCATTTGGAAAACAATGATGTTGTGCAATATAATCAAGACATGGCAAAAGAGCAATAATAATCAACATTGATAAATCAAGAGCTAGATAAAAGGTACATATTTTTGTTATACATTGCACACATGTATATATATGATATTGTTCAGTTGCTTACAGTTCACGTGCTGACTGTCCATTGTTATAAAATGGTATTTTTTTTTCAGAAAAGTCACTGTTAGTACTGATATAAGTTCATATCTAAGTTCAAAGTTCTGTATGGAGTTGATTAACTGGATCTCAAAACATGTTGTTAGACTGAAACATTTTTTAATTAAACTGTCAAACAAATGAAACAATGATCTAACATGGCGACGAAGGAACTCCTTTCCTTTGGAAATGAAAACAACTGTAAGAAGTGCCGGCTTTTTTAACTTATGATGACGTCATATAGGCCTACGTCTCATCAACCAACGCACAATTGACAAAAGTCATAAAATAACCAGAAACATATAAAACATGTTGCTGAAACAACGAATCAAAGAAGATATTCACAACAAAATGTTGGTTGTATCAATATCAAAACTCAGAAAACTTCATCAGAATATAATTCTTCTTCGGAGAAGTCCAATATCATTTTTCAACTTCCCGCCAGAAAATCACAGGGCGTGATGATGTCTGATGTCTGGCCGACGAGCCGAGGCTGACTCGCTGGCCAAACCGGCTAATACACAATAAAATATACAACCATATACACAACATTATAGAGGGAAAATCCAGTTTTCGACTATCATTTCTTTGATTGCTATTGGAATTCTTTCTAACTTGGTTAACATTATGACTACATCCTGGTCCTGACAGATCATCAGGGGCTGCTGGGCAGACCCAAAAAGGTCTAATTAACTGAAATATATTAAATAAAAACAGGTGACCGTAAAGGTCCATGGGCCTGTTGTTCTTTAATGTAGGCCAAAGATCAAAATGTAGGTCAGAGTGACCTACGTTTAGTACATAACACACTGTCTCACCTAGGTAAAACCATGACCCACGTATGTAGTTCCAGTTCTTGAGTCATAAGGAATCAAGTCTGTGCCCCCTCCCCGCATTTCGTCACATTTCACGTCCCGATGGTGGATTAGTGCTGTATTAAGTCGTCTGGTGTCAACAAGTTCATGGTGAGACAGGAACGTGAGGAACACATCATAGGAGAGCAGAGGGAGATTAAGTACATGAATCCTCCCGTTGGGTTTGTTAGCTCCGGCTGTAACGGGTATAGACAGAACGGTCAATACTTGCTATACATGCCTGTGATATTTGTTTAGAAGAGTATACCCGCCCCACATTAAAGCTGTTCATAACTGTCTCGATCCCTTACACTAGGAGCACCACCAGCAGAAATGTCCATGATGAGAGCATGTATACGCATAGTGATGGGACGACAGCGTCACTAGTCATCTACTTGTACATTCCGAGATTAGTGGTATTATACACTTTGGGAAGTACATCGGCGCTAAAATTAAAATGAAATAGACTCCGAGAATATTCCCAAATCATATTCTTTTTCTGAGTGAAAAGATACAGTGGATTTCAAACAATGCTGACATTTTCTATAGAGTACTGTTTGAAGCCTGTTCAAATCGATACACAATCCCATGCCATATCCTGGAGCTCAACAAGTAAACGAAAGAGTTCTTGTAGATTTCGCCATGAACTTTCACAAAGGAACACATTGTTCAATTTAATAAAGTAATTAGGGCAATGCTTCGCGTTCACCCACGTGGCCAAAATATTTAAATGCATCATGAAACAAAAATATGTGTTCTTAATTGTTCATGTACATGTACAAGTATTGGCTTCCTCCTGATGGCTACCATCTTCCGGCCCCATATCATCCTGTCCAGGACATGACATAGAATCAAGGAATGGTGATGGGTATACACTACAGATCCCATTTATCAATTTCCTTATAATATTCGTGTTGTCGAAACATTGTCAACGTAATTCATTCAAATACTTTTTGATCACAAGTAATTGGGATAAGAAATTATATATTGCATATATATACTATATAGCCTCGAATTACTATATAAAATGGAGCTTCTCCATATATAGACTCGTATTACTATATAAAATGGAGCTTCTCCATTTTATATAGTAATACGAGGCTATATAGTATATATACAATATATAATTTCTTACCCCAAGTACCTGTGTTTTTGATAACTCGATCTTACCACAGACGTCTGGTTAGTATTCATAGAAGAAATATTAGCCCTCTATTCTTACAATACCAACCAGAAGCAGACGCCTGTGCTCTTACGGAATATTGTGTACATATCATTCTTATAGAATATGTACATTTCACACGTACAGAATACCCTGTATATAACAAGTACGGAATCATTTCTATTGATGTTGATCCTTTACATAGCATCGAAAATAAATTCTTTGTCGTTATTGTTAATATTCGAGTCATTCTATCCTCTCCATGGCGGGATTATTAAAAGGCAAACGTTTTTCACTACTCAGAGAGTTTTTGTATTCCCTTAGAGCCATGTGTATGTCACCGACCATTTCGTAACAGATCCCTAAGAAGTTGTGGACAATCCAGTAATTACTTTCTCCCTGGTTCTTATCATACTTCACGGCCCGAAGGTCTTTCAGTGCTGCGTCACGTCTTCTTGTATCGTTAAGCTCATGGTAACACAGGAAGGTCAGGAACACGGCGTATGGGAGTGGTGGGATTATAAGTTCATGATTAAGGAGTTTCGTTAACTCTTGTTGTAAATGGACTGGACAGAAATTTGGATATTGTTTTAACAAAAACATGTATGATACACAGGCTTGCTGAAATTTGTGCAGAAGACTATACCCACGCCCACAGTAGAGATGTTCGTATCTGTCTTGATCTTTCTCACTAATATTCTCAACGAAAACTTTCCACGAGGAAACCATGTGTCCACACATTTCCAGTGTTTTCATGTAATTCCCAGTCTGGTAGTGATAGGTTGCCAACGTCAGTAGACCTGGACTTGTACAAGTTACGGCAAGTGGTGATATAAACTTCTTGCATTTCCTAAGATATTTATACCTCTGTTTGTTTCCTTCGAGAGGAGCTTGTTTCTCAAATACCTCCATCCCTTTTAAAGAGAGTGCACTTACTGTATTGAAGTAAGCTACGTATTCATCCATGTCCGACTTTGATTTGCTCAGAAGTTTCAAAGCGGGTAGTACATCAGTTGCACGAAACAAAACGAAGGCCGGTTCAAATATTGTAAAATCAATTTCTCTTTCTGATTGTGCTGGTGTAGGCAGTACTAGTTTCCAGATTCCATTTTTCACTCTCTGAATATACTCTCCTATAGATGGTTGGAAGAATGTTCCTATTGATAGACAACCCCATGTCATATCACGGAGTTCAACAAGTAAACGAAGGAGTTTTTGTTGATGTTCTCCATGAACTTTACCAAGGAACATATTGTTCCTCTTTATAAAGTAATTAGGACAATAGCCTGCTTTCACCCACGTGGCCAAAATATTTAAACACAGCATGAAACAAAGAAATGTATTCTTTTCTTCCCATAAAGATAAAGGTGTGTTTTCTACTGCATGGAGTATAGTTGTTTTAATAATATATGATGAGAGAATATCTGTATCCCCATATATTTGTTTCAACTTCCCAGATATCTGTTTTAAAAGGTACTTAAGAAGACAGTACACTAGGACCTGGACATGACTGAGAGAATGAATGAGTTTGCGTTCCGCAGTCGCGAACGAAATTCTCCATTGTAGGAATGTGTAGGCTGACGTTTTATCTCCTACAGGGACAAGATGGCAACCATCTTGTACTATTTGATCCCTCAAACATTTATCCGGCCAGTTATGTAATCGATGTCTACTCACCCACTCATTGCTCTCACTTGGCCAACTAGTACATCTGAACGCATGCACAAAATCCATATCTGAATGCATATGTTTGCCCGACGCAGTAGTAGCTGGTCCATGAGTGTATACGGTAGTCTTGAGTAGATCACTAATTCGATCTGAAAACAACCGTACATACATTTCACTTGATATAAAGTGTACATCTCCAACAGGTACAATCGCATTAAACAAGTCTGAAGTGTATGTCCGTCCAATCAGCTGCAAAGTTACATAGCCAGGTCGGCTGTTGGTATCTCTCATAATAAATACTGTTTCATTAGCGAAAACTGGTATGATTCTGGTTGGCTGATCAGGACATATAACTACCACAGATTCGTGAATTAGCATTTCATCTATGTCCGAGCTCTTCATATAAATCCCTTCCGCTAAGCTTCCTGTGAAAATGACTTTTAGGTTTGTTTTATTCCAGTTACGTAATTGCTCACGTACAAGTGTCAGCTTCCTCCTGACGGCAACCATTTCCCGGCTCCCCATCATCCTGTCCAGGACATGATATAAAATCCAGGAATCTTCGTACAGCTCCCCCTGGTCGGACATCTCAGTGATAGGTCAAAAGCTCTATTTTAAAATAGAAATAACAATATCAATACGAAGAGTAAATAATTGTTTTTGGTGATAGCTATAAAATCTTGATCTCTATTTATAAATGTTCATCATTTTCCTTAAAACAAACACTAAAGTAGATATTTTAATGTTCGTGATGTCGAACCTATATCAATATAATTCATTCCAACACGTTTTGATAAGTCCTATGAAATATTGTGTATATATCAATCTGTTGTATGTCATGTACATCACACATGTACATAATGCTATATGCATAACACAAATATGGAATATGTACATCGCACATGTACAGAATGCCATATGCATCACACACATACGAATAGCATGTACATCAAACACATACGGAATACCATGCACATCATACATTCAATGTAACGTCCAGAGGATTAGCAATATTTTGATTACCTCGGCCATAAAGATAATCTAGCACTGATGTTTGTAAAAGTTTGCGTACATATTTTTCAAATCAAGCGCTGAATTGAGTCGCAAATACTAAGAGGACGCAACCGAAGGCTCGTATAAGACTCTTTGTCATTTGTTGAACAATGACGTCATTGACCAGTTTTTATTGGCTTAAATTTTTAGCCCAAAGGTTATGCTGAGATGACCTCCAACGGGATATCGTTATATCTTGTATTGCAGTGTATCGTAGAGTATCGTAGAGGAGTGGAAGTTTCAAGTCTAAATTTAATTATATTGGGAATATCATATACATTACACACAAACAGTATATCATATGCATCACACAAGTACGTAATATCAAATACATCACATAAGTACGGAATATCATGTACATCTCACAAGTACGGAATATGCTGCATATTTCTTAATACAAACTAGTATATAATTATGAGATATTAAGTACACATGGTAAATTTCTATTAGACGTAAGACTCATTGATTGTTAAGTATATGCCCTCTATTCCCTGTACATACCCATAATTATTTCCTTAATAAAAAAATCCATTTTTACCGAGACGGAAAACTTACCTGAGGATTTAAATACATTATAAAAAAAGATACAACAGGAAAAAGAACTTTTCTTGGAAACTATGTCACAGCTAGATTACTGACAAAGACCTGAGATGATTACTTTGACAGTTTACTCCCTGTTCTATTTTTAGTAACAACGACCTTAACCTTGACATCATAAATTTGGTAAACCCCTGTTCTAAAACCTCATATCTCATGAGAGGTTCGGAGATAATTTCCAACTACAAAAATGCTACGCTAGGTTGAAGGACAGAATGACAACAATTACAGTAGAGCACTCGTCACGTGGATCTAAGACAAGGGAATATGTTTTCTATACAGGGTGTCAAGCCATTGTCACCATTGTATATCAATTTGGTTGTTCTGCCTTTTGGTCACTTTTTTCACCTTAAAATAATACGAACAATATTTAAGTCGAAAGTCTGGATGACTCTGGTTAGACCGTACACTCTGCTATAAAAGGCAACACAACACATAGTAACTTATAAATTTATAAAGTAGAATATGGAGCTAATACCCGGGAACACTTGATTTCTATCTAACGTGTGATCTTTACCTTTTTATTGCATGGAAACTTATTTTCTATATTTATCAACAGTGACCTTGACCTTTGACTTTTGAGATAGAAAAGAAATCCCAAACATGTGCTTTTAATAAGAAAGCACTGTATCAAGTTTGAGTTCGATAGGCCCAAGGAAACTCAAGTTATTGTACGGTAATAAAAGTGCTGACGGACAGACTGATATACGGACGGATAAGGTGATTACTATAGCGCACTTTCCTGCTGGGCCCTTATTATATGATGGTATCAATTTGTGTCTGGAATAGGTTACAATTACGTGATGGTGTTTTAAAATTTGTGTCATTGAAAAGGTCACAATTATTTGATTGCGTTAACTTGTTCCATGGAATAAGGTCACGATTATTATTTTTACACAGCGATCTTATATAAAATGAGATCTTTGCACAAAATATGGTTTATATTGTCAGCACACTTAAGTTATTACAGCTGATCATCTTATCATTTCAAAATTTAAAGATAGGTTATAAAATTTCATAATGATAAAAATACAAGCTATAATGAAGATACATGTGTACTTAACGTTATTTAACTGGAATTCTGTATTACTGCTGTATTTAGCGAAAAGGACCCACATTTATAATACAAGTATTGTTGTTTAAAGGGACGCGAAAGTAACTGACCGTAGCATAACGCCTTTCCAATAAATAACCAGTACTTGCATGTAATCCTTACTCTCATTTTAATCCAAAACACTGCAATAAACTAAACTCTTTTACAGTAAGATATATATCTATCGTGTACATTCCTATGCGGGTTTACTGGTTTGTACTCACGAGAAGATCGTATTTTACAGTTGAGGATCCGGTAATACAGCATTTAACTCTCCATCACTGTGGATGTGGTCGAAAGCTAACTTGGAAAGTTCGTTGTACCAGCAAACTTGTTGTTGTACAATCCCACATCACAAATCTTGTATATTAGGAACATCAGATATTTGTTCTCATGTTGACGTCTGGTTTCCATAACTATATTTCCATGTATCAAGTTACAATAGTTAGAGAGGATTTTCTTGTATGGCTGCTAGCCGTAGTCTGCTACAGTACCAATACCATTGTCCAGTTTGTCCTGTTTTCTGTATCAAAGTAATAATATCTGATTACAAAACAAATGTCATTGTCTAGTTTGTCCTTCTGGCCGTATCAGTCTGTTTTACTTGTAATCCTTCTATATCAAACACAGACTACATTAGACACTGTTTCTGTAATACTAACTCTCAATTGGTTTGTCGGACAATAAACCAATGTGGGATTTTCCTATATCAAATACGTCCCTGACTTTAAGGCAATAATGAACCAAACATCCTGACTCCGAACAATGTGATTGTTGTCCCGGATGTTACATATCCTCACACTTCAATGTGTAGCTACGGAAGTTTTAAAACTGAAAACCTGAAGTTTCCATTGTATAGTGCGTGTATTACAAAAATAGAAAATGTGCATACAGATCGACAGGTAGATATTTAAAATGTATGTGGGAAACTTCAAACGTACGCTAGTGAGGTGTATCTATTTATCTATTGACAAGCGTGATAGTGTAGATATTTACCGTATCATGAGGGACGGGCAATCGGGTAAGCATTCCGCTGTAATCAAACGAAATGGAGAAAAAATAATGAAGGATTGAATATTCTTATCTAAATGTTTGATGATGGAAAATCCATCGACGCTGATATCATTGTATCCTTATTTACAGCCACATACCTTGCTTTATATAAAGGTCGAACAGAATATCATATACATCATACACAAACAGAATATCATATACATCACACACTAACATACGGAATACCGTGTACTTCACACATGTACAGCATATCATATACATCACACCAGTACGGAAATTCATGTACATCTCATTAGCATGGAATGCGTTGCATATCTTCTAAAATAAATGATCATTACAAACTAGTATACAATTATTAAATATTATGTACATATGTTACATTTCGATTAGACGTTGGACTCATTGATTGCTAAGTATATATCTCTTATTCCCTGTGCATACCCATAATTATTTCCTTAACCAATAATTTCATTGTTACAATCGGGCAATCTGGTAAACATTCCGCAGTGATCAAACGAAATGGAGAAGATTGATAAACGATTGAATATTCTTATCTAAATGTTTGATGATGGAAAATCCATCGACGCTGATATCATTGTATCCTTATTTACAGCCACAGACATTATTTTGTATCAAGGCCAAGTTTTAAATCCCGCTATCAGTATCATTGATTTTATATTACCCGATATGTACATATTAGATAATATCTGAGATGTTTCATTGAAGTTAAGTTTCAATAGAAATACACTTGGTCAAGACGGAATGATAATACATGTGTACATATACTTTTGTTCTTTTGCTTTCGTGTGAATTATCATTAACAAACCAATGGTTTTGTTTAAAATTTGTTTAGTGTGTTCAGAGTTGACTATCCAAACATCTTGTGTTATAAATTATAATAATTACATTTAAAAAAGTCAACTTATAGTAAAAAACATTTGATATTACATCGGGAGGTACATCTTTATCATCGAAACATTTTGATCTATATTTGGATTTGTTTAATTATCTATTTATCTTGATTGATATTTCAATTGATACAAGTAACTGACTGATGGGGAGCCACAAACAATGATGGATCAGAAAGGATTTTATACTTTTATTGTGAAATGTTAATCTAGGGAAGAACTGATGAACAATAAATATGACCTAGAAAGTAAACCGTACTCCACGAATTAATGATTATATATGCTACCTCTTGAGAATTAAATGCGAAAAATTGTATTTTTATTTTAAATATTTTCAACTTACGAAGAACGTGAAGACATAGTTTTGTAGTTCATTTTTATAAGCAATTACAATAGCAGTCTAAATGAGACTTTCAGTGTTTTTCACTGATGAAAACGTCAATTTTAAATTTGTGCCATTTGAAGGTGGAACGGTTCTGTGACGTGATAAAAAGTATTGAAACAAATTTTACACACACTAACACACAAAAAGCAAAACAACAAAAACAAAAACAAAAAACACGAAAAAAACCCCAAAAAACCCAGCAAAACAAAAAGGCGTTGAAACAGTGAACAAAGAATTGTATAGAAGATCTTATTTCAACTATTCATCAGGCGAAAATGACGATGTCATTCAGTTTCACCTATAGGTATATTGAGCTTGAAACCGAGGCCTCGATATCTTATAAACTGTACCAGCAGGTTTTCCATTTCTAGATACTGACATCCTTGTATCCCGACCTACGGTATTAACATGTTTACGTTGATTCAATTTTTCACGACTAGTTCCTATAATCAAGATTACGGTGAAAAAGTGAAACAGCAGAAGGTACCGCATCTACGGACCCCGGTGATAATCGCACTATATCTTATCTAAATAAGCGATAGTGCGATTTTCACCTAGGGCCGAGGATGATGACGACCAGGGAAAACTTTTCATTGTTGACATGATAATGATCACCAGTCACGATCTCAATTAAACTATCTATTGTCTTGTGCGATACAAATTCAGACGTGCTCGATGCTTGACGGTATGCCCATTTGGTATGTTGTCACCCCTAACAGATTATTTTTTAACCTGGATCTGACCTACATTAGTATGACGCACACAAGTACAAATACCAAAATGATCTTCTTAGATACGGTTAAAAACTTTTTACACAGAAAGAAGACTGTTTTCGGGGGAAATGTTCAGCTGCCTCGTCTGAGGTAAAAATGCAGATTCCTGGAAAAAAACCCAAACTCTACAGATCAATTTTTTGTCTTCAAATCAGTCTTCTAACTCTATTCAGAATTCTTAATCCAATAGGAACATTTCGTTGGGGTAAAATTGATTTGTTCTCTCAGTAATGTCCAATTTATGTGATGTATGCATATCAGAGATGTATATGCACGTACAAAATTTCTAAAACAATGATTGGCAGGTTTTAGAGAACATGGGTTCAACTCCATAAACAATTAATGTCCTCAACACGAGATGGCTTTCATATGTGATAACTTTCGGGCTAAAACATATAAACTGAACATAAGTTTCCTGTTTTGTCTATTATATACCTAAGGATTATCTTGTATCAAATTAAAATGACAATATCTAGGAAATGAGAATAATATACAGATACTGAATCTGTTTGTTTCCAGCGGAAATAAATTGTTATATGGACATAGGTTACCATAATGTAGGTAAGCGAAGGCAATTAACCTGGAGGAGCTCATGTCAGTTGCATTTGTGTTTGGAACAATAATAACATTTTTGATATTATAAAAGTATTCTTTACATAACATTCACACACCTCAACATCAACATTCAATTATTTTTTTTTCAAATGATTCCATTGGTTCGAGCATGTTCTAAATTTAGCTTACAATAATTTACATTACATTTACAACCACGTGTAATACTTAAACCATCTCGATCTCTCCCAGAGTACATCGCGGTCCATGACTCAACGCATTCTGGGACTTTACCCATTAATTAGATACAAATATGCTAGGACTTCGTTTTGCCAACTTAAAATAATCGTCGATCCTTATACCGTTTAACATTCATATTCAAATATAAGGCTTTTTAGAAAAAAAATATATATATATATTCAAATGGTATGGAAACTACAGTTAATGAACACATTCATTGCAACAAATTGATAAAAACTATACAGAGTGTATAAGACAGGGGACAGGAAATCCTGCCGGGATCCTGGCGTCCTCTACCGTATAATTGTTGTGGACTATTCTCTACTCTTCTCTCCTCTTCCCATTAAATATCCCTCTTAAATATCTGTCCCAGTACATAATGTATTATCATAATATGATCAGTTCTTATTTCCTTGAACTTAATTTAGCTTAGCTGTGGATTATGAACCTACAGATGAAATAAGGGAAAGATCTATATAAAAAAAAACCAAAAAAACAAAAACAAAAAAACGAAAAACAAAAAACAAAAAACAAAAACAAGCAAAAAACCGCACACACACAAAATCAATAAAAAAAAACCCAAAATGTTTTCCCCTCACTCTTAAAATTAGAAAAAAATACTTTAAAGCGAAACAATATATGCTCGTCACATACATAAGAAAACAATCAGCTATATGAGGCAATTATTTGAATTATTACTGTATGTTTAGCTTTTGTCCTCTAAGGTGTCAGTTCTTTTCAGATATTGACATATATGATATTATGTGGTAACAGTTAAAACAGGGTCGAACAGTATCCAGCGAAATTTGCCTAAATCTATAAATAGAAACCGAGGTGGAACGTGCCTTCTCGGCTTTGTACCCTAGAGCATGTCCCAGCTGGAAAGCATACACTGTCATTTCCCCAAGCGTAGTCCACAGATGGTCTTACTTGCTATGGTTTTAAAAACCTTGTAGCGTGTTGACATATATATGTACAGGATATTAATGATTCCCGTTTAATATAATTTCACGAGTATGACAGATATTAATCTTTTCTACTGTATTGACTATTTATTGATTATCTCCCCTTTTTTACAACATTTGTTACAGAAGTTCTACACACCTACCCTTTAATGGTCATGTGATCATGAGTAGCGGTGAAATGGGATGATGTGTGCAGTGGAGTGTGGCAGCAAGTGATTCATTACCGACACTTTTCCATTGTGAGATGTAGGAAGTATACAGTAACGTGCCTTACCCATATGGACCAGGACCGACGCCGGTACACCTTACTATCACTAGGAATAGGTGAGTACTTTTCAAATGTTGTATTGTCAAAATATTGGTATTATCTATATATATTATTAATAGTTGTTATTACTGAATATTATATTATCATTTATAACTCCTGAATGATCATTATTCAAAGGAAAGTAAGAAGAGAGGACAAATACAACAACATATTACTGTATGTTGTATTCCGGAGTTTTTGTATGGTCCACCTGTTCCTGTTGTGGCGATACGTTATCAAGTCAGAATAAGGAAAAGTTGTATGGCATATATTACATTTGATATTTTTCGTTTATTTATATTATAGCAACATAATGGCAAACGATATAAAGCAGAAGTTGGTGAAAGGTCTGAAATCGAATCCTCGGCATATCCCTATGTGGTACAATTACGATTATGTTGGTTCTCAATTGGAGTTTAAATCAATAATGGAAAATCCAGATTCCTATTCAGTAAGGAGTCAGATGTCTGTTTTACAGCAAAACGTACAGGTACGTGATTCCCAAGTTAAGACTTCCATAAAGAGGGCTGCAAAAAGATGTACACACTAAAGTATGGTTTTGTTCAAAAACGAAACAGAAAGTAAACGATATCTTATTTGTGCATTAAACATGACATATTGTCTCACTGATAATTGATCAAGATCTGCAAAAAGATGTACACACTAAAGTATGGTTTTGTTCAAAAACGAAACAGAAAGTAAACGATATCTTATTTGTGCATTAAACATGACATATTGTCTCACTGATAATTGATCAAGATCTGGCTGTCATCAAACGCGATGGCTTTCTTAACAATGGCGACGTGTATAAAGAATCAAGAGACAAGTAAACCTCATACCTAAGTTTGTAAACTTACATTGATTTAATGAGACTGCCAGCGCTGTTCCGGGATATTGGAGATGCTGGGCCTTATACATGTTCGTCCAAATCGCGTTAATAACTCCAAATTAAATCTATGCTATGTAACACAAGGTACAATGCACCCGAGAACAGCAGTGTCGATAGCAACTAACATGACGGATGTTGAGTTATTCTTAGGTTTAGATTTATATTATTTATTATGGTATCAATAACTATTGTCTTTGCTCTACAGCTCATGAATATACTTTTGCTTTTAAAGTCGATATAAATTTCAGGTGCTCTTTATTCAAAACGCAGTTTTAAGAAATCATTTAAGAATGGTTATACATGTGGTCCGTGTGAGCTTCATATGAAGCAAATGTTATTGTTTTGTTGTACATGCCGGAAAGAGTAAATTACATCGTCATGTGAATTTGTTACACGAGAGCAAATTGCCTTGATATAAACACATAATCAACACAATGCGTGCTATCATGGATGCTAGAAAAACAAAAGTACCTTAATTAATTAAATTTCCTCTGATGAAACTTAACCTTTGTTGTTGAAACACTTGTATCTATGACTTAAGTATCGGGAACACATATTACTGAATGTTTTGTTTAGAGATGGAACATTCTGATTTAAACGACAGTACCATACGGCATACATTGCTTCATCAATCCATTTGTACAAATGTTTAAAGTAATAAAATAATTTGCCTACCTGTACTATCTTTTAAAGGAAATCGTACCAAAGGTTCCTGACAATCTAATTCTGGCTGAAGTAGGAAGTGGAAACTGCTCTAAAACTAGATATGTGATCAATGAACTGCTGAAAAGACAGCAAACATTACTTTTCTATCCAGAGGACATTTCTGAAGGTATCTAAAATACTGTTTTACAGAGTTTCTGTCAAGAGCAGTGACGGAATTATCCAAGGAATACGGCGAGTCACTTATAATTCGACCTATATTTGCGGACCACGAACAAGGAATGGAGCAACTTGAGTAAGTCTTGACAATAATATGAATTAAACAATTGTGCATTATCATATTTCATAAAAGCCACATAGACACATATTTGTATTGAAGTAATTGAACAACCACTCACGCAGCTAAATTCGTCTCTTTTGATAAGCCGTCAGCTAAAATCCTTTCGTTTCCGACGGAATCAATTTTCAAATATATGAAAAATGAACACCATCTTTAGCATTTAACTGATACATCTATTCTATTAAGATCTGTTTATCATTGAAACTTACACAGTTTCTTACATTCCTTATTTTACCGTTATAAGAGTTCCGTCATATTCACTGATATACTGCTTTGCTCTAAAGAAGAGGAGAGAGCAGCTGCAGCATATGTTGCTTGTAATATTCACCGACTTTTGGTTTCTACCTACGTGTAATACAAAATGTTGAAATTGACCAAAAATAGAACTGCAAGTCAGAAATTTATTCAATATTCTGAAAAACCTTCTTATACCAACGACATAAATGCAACGGCTGGCATGAAATGTATTTGTTTCAGAAAGGTTAAAGGTACCAAGTTAATTCTATGGTTCACTGGTCTGCTCAACCTATCATATGATGACCAGGTCCATACTCTCAGAAAACTTTCTACCATGATGACAGGTACGTTCACATATCACACAGTTATGCGAAAAGGAGAAGTGCGTATGTACTACTGGCTTATTCTATGTATAAAGCTAATGCTTGAAACAGATAACATAACATATTCTTGTTGGATATAACATTAATATAAATGATATTTATCAATGAAAAATTATAAAGTTGCATCTATATTAAGTCACTTGTTACTAACTGTCAATCCTATTTTTTCTTATTATGTGCTTTACAAACATTTGTGAGTAATGAAAACAGTTGTAAAGCTGAATCTGCCATATTTTTTGTTGATTCACAGACAAATGCAGGCTTGTGTTTAATGCCGACATCACCCTAGACAAAAACGTTCTTTTAAAGGCTTACAATGACCAATCTGGTAAGAACGTCATAGAAACTATGTCTCAATAGTTGATATGCTAAGGAATAATTGGGTGATTTTGACCGATATTTTGGTTTAAGACTCGTTATTTCCCCGATTTTAAGAATAGCGACATACAATGCAACAGATGAGAGTAAAATATTAATAAAATGTACATTAGCAGGTTGACCATTGAAAACGTACAAGGTATTCACTTACGACACTCGTCATGTAAATCAAGGTCAAGGCCTGATTATCCCTGACATCTAGTTCAAATCGTCAACACATTAGCCATGCAATATTCATGTTTGCAATCATATCACGCCCACAAATTTCTGATCACCTATGATTTTGCTTTGCGTGTTTACATTTTCCCATCCACGGTCGAGGACTGAGGATCCCTGACAGAAGTGGACAGTATTAAATATTACATAACAATGTTAACGGACATCGATTTTCAATATATAATTTATACCAAACTGATTCACCACAACGATAGGAATATTGAGAGCAAAACTAAATAAAATATAGAGCTTAGGATTTCCCTTTGTCGATTTAATATAACATTTGCTTAACCTTCACGATTTCTCATATCCCATAATAAATAAGGCTTCATAATAACATAATGTACAGTTGCATCCAAAATATTGATTGATGAAAGGTTACAGTCCAAGCACTGTCATACAGATAGAACGTATGACTGCTGCTGATCGTAGGAGGTGACTACTTAAGGCGTTTATCTTTCCCCTCATCCTTATGTCTACCTCAACACTTTTGGTCTTTAGTTGAGTGTTAGTCCTTGTTAACAAGGCTTTGGGTTATACCAGGGTCACTTAAATTACAGTTTCTTAAGCTTACCGCTATGGAGTGTACCCTCTAGGATGACCTCTGTAGTATAGCACTTTAAAGTCGGTATCAATTCCGTGCAATCACAAGGAGACAAACAAAATACATATCCTCTCAAAACACATATACATACACTCACCTCCCGACGTTAAATAGTACTTTACCAAATTAACATCTTAGCAACACCTAAGCTCATTTAGACCAATTAAATATGATCAAACGTTAAAGTCAATAATTATTTATTTTACAATTATTAGCTCGCTTCCCCGAAGTGCAAGTGAGCATATGGCATGGTGCAGCGCTCCCGCGTCAACCTGTCCATTCATACGACTTAATAATCACGTGGCATAGAGGCATGATATTTGGTTTGTAGTATGGGTGAATAAAGGGCTGCCAAGTTTGTTCCTAGTATTGACTTTGGCCTAAATTCAAGGTCAAATGGGCGAGGACGGTAAACACAAATGAAAACAATACAAATCACGAATAAAAATTGGGCATCAAAAAGGCTAATCTGACTTTGATTTCAAACTTTGATTTTAATAGATAAAACATCAAACTCTTCGAAGTTAAACATTTTTTTTTGTATTTTCTGACAGGCCTGAGCAGAAAGTTTATGCAAAATGGTCTTTTACGACTAAACAAAGAACAAGGAAGTCATATTGACCTGACAAATTTCACGTTCGAGGTAGATTTCATATCCGACACCAATCCCCATTACATGAGCTACGTGAGAACCTACATTACGGCTAAGGAAGATATCCGATATCCGATACGTAAGTAAGATTTTGTCCATAATGAATGATAATGTATGGTAATATATTCTAACAAACATATTTTTTAAGAAACTGTAAACGTATAAAGAAACTAACTTTTAAGTGGTAGTGGACATACGATTACAAACGATGACTATTCGCATTCCAATGGATTGTATAAAAGATTCCCACAAAAGAAAAGAATATTTAAATATTTATAAGAATTAACTTGAATATTTCCTGCGTTATGAAGCTATGAATACTATCATGAAAAACCATGAAGCTCGAAAATGTATTAAAGATTGTTCTTATAATTGAATTTTCTATACTAAATTCCTGTATGAGCCAATCAAAGGCGACGTTACAAACGACGTCGTCATATTTCACGTTATAAATGATTACATGTTTTTCCAGGCAATAAAAATGCTTCTCGGAAGCAAGATCAAATGATGAATTTAACAACATGTACAGTTAATACCGAAAAACGAATAAGAGAATATGTGAAGTGTATCTTACAGCTGTTTCATCCTTCTATGACTCGTTAGTGATGCTAATTGCTAAAAGTGTCGATTGCCAGAAGGGAACTCAGTAAAACCAAAGTGGACACCACCAAATGTTAATCTATAACAAGAAGCTATATTTACCCCTCCATTTAATCATATTCGATATTGTCTATAGTTAATGTTTAAAGGCCACATTTGCTTTACAATGTTACCTTATAGCTGGACTCGGGATCGATTTGGTGATGGGAAAGGGTGAAAGACTTTACTTACATGAAGGTGAAGGATACAGCTGTAAATATACTCTGTAACAGTTACAGAATATTGTGGAGAAAGCCGGACTTCGCCTGGAGGACACTTGGACAGATAGCCAGCAGCACGCTTTTTTCTGTCGGTGTACTACAGTATAAACTGAGAGTTCGTGGTTGCCTATTCTTTAAGAAAAAAACATTACAAATATGTTTCCTCAAAGATATTGCCTTACAAAGATACTGTCAGGCGAACTATAAAACTATTTTTGCATCCAAAGTATTTTATTTTATTTTTATCAAGCTTCCAGAATATTGCTAAACCTATAAATGTCCCCCTACCGGCCGCTGCTAGCTATTGTTGTCCTTTGCAATTGTCTTCAGTTTGATGCAAATACATGAAGAAATGAAGCCTCTAGAACACTGACAATGAATTTTTATACCCCCCCTGACCTTGACCCAACAACCCTTAAACTGACACATGTCCAAGATATCATGGTCATTAATTAATGTGTGAATGAATCCACTATAGTGAAGTAATTGTACACGTTTTGAGTAAATGGCAGCGCCATTCATTTCTTTGGGGAATTTTATGAAGTGAATACGTATCATTCAAGTTCAACAGTTCCAAACAAATTAATTGCGTCGTTGAGTATATCGTTTTAGACCTAATATGTATTTGAAAATACAAATGGACAAACAAACAAATGCTTCAACAAAAGAATATTTTGATGTTTATTTAAGAAATGTTTAAACACTTGCCAAATGACATTGGCATCGTATAGGGCTAAAACACGTCATGAAAAAAACCCATTATTCATTACAGTGTCAACAGTCAAATATGAAAAAAAATATCATGCAAGAGGGCTCTTTGAGTCCCCATCGAATGCTCTTGATTGCATTTCTGTAAGACTGAGATCCCTTCTCTACTTTTCTCTTTTCTCTCTTAATCGATAAATCTGAGGAAGATACATGAAGACCTTTGTGGGAAATAGCGAAAAAAAACTTCAACTGTCAAAATTCAAAAAAGCATGGCTGCCTGCCGGCATATTGTTTTCATATATCTGTGGACCAAGGGAAACTATATGTGAAATTTGGAGAATAAATCCTTAAATAATTATCTGAGGAATAGCGATAAAGTTTAAGGAAAGCCGGACGGACGCTTAACGGCCACTGGACGCCGGACACTGGACGCCAGACAATAAGATGGCGCTAAAGACCTTTGTATATGATCATCGCTTATATCATTACTAACGATAATTAAAGTTTGGATTTTGACAAATCATAACGGTACTTTCTATTGACGTTTAATAATCCGAAATTAGGATCTAAATGAAACTCCGGCAGTAATAGTGATTATTTTACTGACCTCTACAGCATACATTGTGTTCTTTCATTAAGTAAATGCATTGCAGTATTTCACGAAGAATACATTGTTATCTTTCTAAAAGTAGACACATTGCAGTTTTTTTTTATAAAGTACTTACTTTGTAGTTATGGCATGGCTTTCATAAAGTAATAACATTGCAGTTTTTCATAACATAATTACATTGCAGTATTTCATAAAGTAATTACATTGCAGACTTTCATAAATAAAATATATTGCAGTATTTTATTAATTATACAACATATTTACTTAGATCAATTTGACTTAATCGAAAAAGACATTGACTCAAATATAGTATAAAAAGCATACAGTTTGACACGTAAACATCCAAAATCCAGATCTGAACTATTTGGCTATAACTAATAAATCCAAGGGCGAAACATGTAAGAATACAGGTACCATACCGGCACAGCTACATAAACTATACAAATGATAAAGGCTGTCATCGGCTTGGTTTTGTCTTTCTCAAACAAGATGGAACAACATCATTACAAATCCAGACTTTTGTTGAGAATATTCCATTGTTCTACGGACCTTACCTTGACAATATTTCCCGAGGCCGAAGGCCGAGGTGGATATTATTCAGGGCAGGTCCCTAAAACCATGGATTTTCCGAAACTAAAGTCTGCAGTTACGTTATTGTACTTATTTAAAGACAAAACTAAATAAAAGTTCCTCTAAAATACCTCATCATATAACCGGAAGTTGAATATAACGTTTCGCCAGGTCCATGGAAAGTTTTATTAACATCTGCTAAAAATACCTTTCAGCATATATGACATACTTTCAACGGACCTGACGAAATATATTGACTCCTCGGTGATGTCATGGGGGTATGGCCAAGGAAATAATTGATGGCATGTGATCTGATTAGGACCAATGAGTGATAGTGCTACATACCGATCATATAATAAATGTTATTACATAATTATACTGGGATCGAGCAGCTTAGACCTGATGGAGAGTTGGAAAAAATCTTTTTGGTAGAGATAGATCCATGCCAACCCCATTAGCTATCTTACAATAATATTTCACATATATAACAAATCACTGGGCTCAAGT
Organism: Pecten maximus; assembly: GCF_902652985.1. Classification (NCBI taxonomy): domain Eukaryota; kingdom Metazoa; phylum Mollusca; class Bivalvia; order Pectinida; family Pectinidae; genus Pecten; species Pecten maximus. The sequence goes on along the minus strand of NC_047025.1, from coordinate 15,068,758 downwards.
CTTTTGTCCTCATCAAACTCCGTGTTAAAGTTAAGTTCAAAACTTGGAGTTATCCGAATCATCGGTATCATATACATATTAAACAACTTCTCGTAGCTTCAAACAATAAGAAAGAAACATGAAATAATAAATTGAAATTCATCTTCGACACCATATTCCCTTAATGTCTCTTTTTTCATTTGTCAGAACCACGTATAATTTCCAAACCATACTGTGCGAATTCTTAACACTTTACATGCTGTACGCCTCCTTCAGCACGTCTTGGTTCCTCTATGTTAAGTCTTCCTTACAATCTGCCCCCTCCTAATTTCCTTCTGTCCCCCGGGGGATTTATTTTGTTATTCTTTCACATTAATACATAGTGTGCACGGGTTCGCTTCCGGGTATGCGTCTCCAAGCCATGCACAAACTAAAATGTCGGCACTTCCTTAGATACGATGAATGGGACCTAATGTAATCATAGGAGTACATCTCCGAAAAGATTTCTAATTACTGAAACTTCGTATTTTTAAACCTCAATCGGAAGTTCTTTTATTTTGGACTGTAAGCTTTAACAATTTATTTTTCGAATCAGCGATACAAGGTCATCATGTTGAATTATTACACGCAGTACGATTCAGTGATGTTGATCGTGTGCCTAGTATCTAACAAAAATATAGAAAATCAAGTTTTGTCGTTATAGTTAATGCTCCAGTCGTTCTATCCTCTCCATAGCAGGATTTTGATGTTGATAACCTCTTGTACCACTCAGAGAGTCCTTGTATTCCCTGAGAGCACTGCGTAGGTCACCGACCATTTCGTAACAGATTCCTAAGAGGTTGTGGACAACCAGTATTTACTTCCTCCCTGGTTCTTATCATACTTCATGGCCCGAAGTTCGATCAGTGCTGCGTCACGTCTTCTTGTATCGTTAAGCTCATGGTAACACAGGAAGGTCAGGAACACGGCATAAGGGAGTGGTGGGATTAGCAGTTTTATACTACTGACGTTCGTTAGCTCTTGTTGTAAATGGACTGGACAGAAATTTGGATATGGTTGTGTCAAAAACATGTATGATACACATGCTTGCTGAAATTTGTGTAGAAGACTATACCCATGCCCACAGTAGAGATGTTCGTATCTTTCATGATCCTTTTCACTCATACAATCAACGAAAATTTTCCACGAGGAAATAAGGTGTCCACACATTTCCAGTGTTTTCAAGTAATTCCCAGTCTGGTAGTGATAGGTTGCCAACGTCAGTAGACCTGGACTTGTACAAGTTACGGCAAGTGGTGAAATAAACTTCTTACATTTCCTAAGAGATTTATACTTCTGTTTGTTTCCTCCGAGGGAAGCTTGTTTCTCAAATGCCTCCATCCCTTTAAAAGAGAGTGCATGTACTGTATTGAAGTAAGCTATTAATTCATCCATGTCCGACATTGATTTGCTCAGAAGTTTCAAAGCGGGCAGTACATCAGTTGCACGAAACAAAACGAAGGACCGTACGAATATTGTGAAATCAGTTTCTCTTTCTGATTGTGCTGGTGTAGGCAGTACTATTTCACAGGCCCCATTTTTCACTCTCTGGATATACTTTCCTATAGATAATTGGAAGAATGTTCCTATTGATAGACAACGCCATGTCATATCACGGAGTTTAACAAGTAAACGGAGGAGTTTTTGTTGATTGTGACCATGAACTTTCCCAAGGAACATATTATTCTTGTATATAAAGTAATTAGGACAATATCCTGCTCTCACCCACGTGGCCAAAATATTTAAACACAGCATGAAACAAAGAATTGTATTCTTTTCTTCCCATAAAGAAAAAGGTGTGTTTTCTACTGCATGGAGTATAGTTGTTTTGATAATATATGACGAGATAATATCCGTATCCCCATATATTTGTTTCAACTTCCCAGATATCTGTTTGAAAGGGTACTTGAGAAGACAGTACACTAGGAACTGGACATGACTGAGAGAATGAACGAGTTTGCGTTCCGCAGTCGCGAATGAAATTCTCCATTGTAGTAACGTGTCGGCTGACGTTTTATCTCCTACAGGGACAAGATGACAACCACCTTGTACTATCTGATCTCTCAAACATTTATCCGGCCAGTTATACAATCGAGGTCTGCTCACCCACTCGTTGCTCTCGCTTGGCCAACTAGTACAAACGAACACACGCACTAAATCGATATCTGATTCTGTATAAGTTATTTTACTCGTAGTAGTAGCTGCTCCACGAGTGTTTACGGTAGTCCTGAATACATCACATACTTGATCTGATAGTGACCGTGCAAACATTTCACTTGATATAAAGTGTACATCTCCAACAGGTACAATCGAATTAAACAAGTCTGAAGTGCACGTCCGTCCTTTCAGCTGCAATTTTACATAGCCAGGTCGGCTGTCGGTATCTCTCATAATAAATACCGTTTTATTAGCAATATCTGGTGTGATACTGCTTTGTCGGTCAGGACATATAACTACCACAGAGTTGTGAATTAGCATTTGATCTTGGTCCGAGCCCTTCATCTTAATTCCTTCTGCTGAACTTCCTATGTTAATTGTTTCTGATTGTGTTTTATCACAGTTACTTAATTGCTCACGTACAAGTGTCAGCTTCCTCCTGACGGCAACCATTTCTCGGCTCCCCATCGTCCTGTCCAGGACACGATATAGAATCCAGGAATCTTCGTACAGCTCTCCCTGGACGGACATCTCAGTGATATGTCAAAAGCCCTATTATAAAATAGAAATAACAATATCAATACGAAGAGTCCATAATAATTGTTGGTGATAGCTATAAAATCTTCATCTATATTTATAAATGTTTATCATTATCTTTAAAACAAACACTAAAGTAGATTATTTAACATTTGCGATGTCAAAATAATTTATTCCGACAAATTTTGATAAGTTCTATGAAATATTGTGTACATATCAATCTGATGTATCTCATGTACATGACACATGTACAGAATGACATATGCATCACACACATACGGAATGTAATATACATCATACATGTACAGAATATCATATACATCATACACATACGGAATGCAATATACATCATACACATACGGAATATAATGTACATCATACATGTGCGGACTATAATATACATAACATAAAAACAGAATATCATATAAATCATTCACAAGCAGAATATGATGAACATAACACACAAACAGAATATCATATACTATAACATATAAGTTCATTATACACATACGGAATATATTGTATATCATACACATACGTATATATTATATCTTGTACTGCAGGGTATCGTAGAGTATCGTAGAGGAGTGGAAATTTCAAGTCTAAATTTAATTATATTGGGAATATCATATACATTACACACAAACAGAATATCACATACAAAATGTACATCACACAAGTACGGAATGTCATGTATACAATTATGAGATATTAAGTACATATGTCACATTTCTATTAGACGTAAGACTCATTGATTGTTAAGTATATGCCTCTATTCCCTGTGAATATCCATCATTATTTCCTTAATCAAAAATGTCATTCTTACCAAGAAGGAAGACTTTCCTGAGGATTGAAATATTTTATAAAAAAAATACAACGGGAAAAAGAATTTTGTCAAAAACTTTTCTTAGAAACTATGTCACAGTAAGATTACTGACATGGACCTGAACTAATTATTTTGACAGTATACTGCCTGTTATATTTTTAGTAACAACGACGTTGACCTTGACATTAGGACATTTTAAACCCCTGTTCTAAAACCTTATATCACATAGAAGTTCGAAGATAATTTCCAATTACAAACGTGGTACGCTAGATTGAAGGACAGAAGGACAACAATTACTGTAGGTCATTCGCCATGAAGTAGTTATATTCGCCTATTCAAAGTGAACAAGTGAAAGTTAATTTTCATTACTGTAACAGACGAATGTTAATTTTGATGTACACAACAATGGGCCTTTTTATGCATTGGTTGGTCGCCATAGCTTACTTAAAGGACATTCGTACAACATCTATATGATTATTTCCAGAGTGTTCACACTATTTGAATTTTTTTTTTTTTTTTTTTTTTAATTTTTAATTTTTGAAGACATTTTTAATACATGAATAGATAATAACCTCATGCACACATACATACCCTCAAACATACACACATCAGTTCCAGAATGTATGGTTTGCCATTACATATCATCATGATCAGAATAACCTCAAGATCTTTCATTGTCTGAAAAGCAACCTCATCCGCATCATCATACTCATCATCACCATCGTAATCACATCATCATACAAGTCAACATACTCTCATCATCATAGTATCATCACCATAATCTCATCATACTCATCATAATAATTAATCATCATTCTAATCATCTTCATAATATCATCATCATTAACTACAAAGGTAAATGCATGTACATAGGAAACCATACAAACTCCTATAAATGTGAATGTACTCTGATAGACATACATACACCCTCACACACATACATATTCAGTTTCCTGGTAGCCTGATCAATCCTATCGAGGGCTCAGTTTCTGTGTTGGTCATATCAACTCTATCCACGTCTACCGAGTCATCAGCAGGATTGACCACGCTCCACACTGATAAGTACCTCTTACACACACACACACACACACAATTGGAAAACAGGGGGGGGGGGGGGGGGGGGGGGGGATAGACAAAGAAGATAGACAAAGAAGGATGGGACCATTTAATACATAAAATTAAAATAATATACCTTGATAGGAGATGGAAAGTAATTATTATCTGCTTATTTAATGAGTATCAGCAACACAGCACTGGAGAAAAAAAAGAGATATGGTAATTATAAGTCGGAGATTTTCCCCCAGTTTTTCCACTCTTTTTCAAACTTTTCCCTACAGGCTTCTCCTTTACTATATGCAATAAATTTTTGCGTCTCATGATATTGTTTAAGAGCACTTATCAGACCATTGATGTTTAAAGACTTGTGAAAACATCGCATTTTATAAATATATTGTTTGATAACAAGGAGAATTTCATTGTCAACTTTACAGTTATTAGAGACCAACCAACCAATTGTTTTCCCATAGACCTTAGTGTTAACGTTTTGGACTATTTCATTCAAATTCTTGAATTGAATATGACGATTATGGTTTATAACAAAAGTTTAGGGTCTGATATAACACCTAATAAAAAATAAAAGTTGGGTCCTTCAGCTCAAATTTTCTCCAGGGTAGCCATTTTGAAAATAGGTGAATTTCGCAGTAAAAATTCTCTAAAATCTTAAATGTTTACCTGTTTACTATTATTACGTGAACTTTTGGGAAAAAAACCAATCGGACTTAAGAAATTTATATCAACATTTCTTATTGATAGTTACCTATCAGGCTACATATCTATTTTCTCACTTCATAACATACTGGCCAATCAGTGGCTGCCAGACATTTTATCCTTGACTCAACGTTCTATACACAGGGGCTGTTTCAAAAATACATTTTTTCAATTGGTTGGTTGTTCCCTATAGCATCTTTCACATTTTTCAAATATAACTTTTCTGGAACAGGATAGAACCATAGGCTATGCTATCAAAATATGCAGTGCCTGACTGCAAGTCTTAGGCTGGTAGGTTGATTCTTCTATTGGTACCGGATATGAAATTCTTAAGAGAAAACCACATTAAAATTGAGTTAATTTTGAAATGTAAATTTTAATATCTTGATAAGCTTTGAATTTAAAGGGATGGCTTTTGGTTAATAGCCAAGTATAGAAATCGTGCTACTCAGAAATATAAACAAATAAGATAGAGAATAAAGATCAGGGGGAGATAACTCAATGTTATCTCCCCCACCCCCTAATTTCTGGTCTTTTTGTAAAAAATGAAGAAAAAAAGGCCGAACGAGAAAAAAAATTAGGGAGTAGAGCCATTATTTAGATAAAAGAGTCGAAACACAGACACAAAACACGGAACCGGGCAGGTGACAACAAAAAATAACCAGATATATCACCAAACACTGAACTGGGGTAGTGACAACAGAATAACCAAACACATCACCGAATACCGAATCGGGGTAGTGACAACAGAACAACCAGACACACACCCACACATTGAACCGGGGTAGTGCCAGCAGTACAACCAGCATACATATGTGTACCACCGTACCCCGAGCCACGATATATACCGCTACCATTGAAATATAGAATGTATGTCCGTATCTGTCCGGTCTATGGTCCTCCTTGTAACACTACATGTGTCATATTTTCATCATCAATCCCCCCTGAATCTCAATTTCTCTCTAAATTCTGCTACAATGCCTCCAAGATGAGAATCCCGTCCGAAAATGTGCTAGTCGGTCCCATCATCTGGTTTCCAGGGACGCTAGATGGCACAAAATGTCATATGCGGTAGCTATATGTAGAGACCAACCAACCAACCAATTGTTTTCCCATAGACCTTAGTGTTAACGTTTTGGACTATTTCATTCAAATTCTTGAATTGAATATGACGATTATGGTTTATAACAAAAGTTTAGGGTCTGATATAACACCTAATAAAAAATAAAAGTTGGGTCCTTCAGCTCAAATTTTCTCCAGGGTAGCCATTTTGAAAATAGGTGAATTTCGCAGTAAAAATTCTCTAAAATCTTAAATGTTTACCTGTTTACTATTATTACGTGAACTTTTGGGAAAAAAACCAATCGGACTTAAGAAATTTATATCAACATTTCTTATTGATAGTTACCTATCAGGCTACATATCTATTTTCTCACTTCATAACATACTGGCCAATCAGTGGCTGCCAGACATTTTATCCTTGACTCAACGTTCTATACACAGGGGCTGTTTCAAAAATACATTTTTTCAATTGGTTGGTTGTTCCCTATAGCATCTTTCACATTTTTCAAATATAACTTTTCTGGAACAGGATAGAACCATAGGCTATGCTATCAAAATATGCAGTGCCTGACTGCAAGTCTTAGGCTGGTAGGTTGATTCTTCTATTGGTACCGGATATGAAATTCTTAAGAGAAAACCACATTAAAATTGAGTTAATTTTGAAATGTAAATTTTAATATCTTGATAAGCTTTGAATTTAAAGGGATGGCTTTTGGTTAATAGCCAAGTATAGAAATCGTGCTACTCAGAAATATAAACAAATAAGATAGAGAATAAAGATCAGGGGGAGATAACTCAATGTTATCTCCCCCACCCCCTAATTTCTGGTCTTTTTGTAAAAAATGAAGAAAAAAAGGCCGAACGAGAAAAAAAATTAGGGAGTAGAGCCATTATTTAGATAAAAGAGTCGAAACACAGACACAAAACACGGAACCGGGCAGGTGACAACAAAAAATAACCAGATATATCACCAAACACTGAACTGGGGTAGTGACAACAGAATAACCAAACACATCACCGAATACCGAATCGGGGTAGTGACAACAGAACAACCAGACACACACCCACACATTGAACCGGGGTAGTGCCAGCAGTACAACCAGCATACATATGTGTACCACCGTACCCCGAGCCACGATATATACCGCTACCATTGAAATATAGAATGTATGTCCGTATCTGTCCGGTCTATGGTCCTCCTTGTAACACTACATGTGTCATATTTTCATCATCAATCCCCCCTGAATCTCAATTTCTCTCTAAATTCTGCTACAATGCCTCCAAGATGAGAATCCCGTCCGAAAATGTGCTAGTCGGTCCCATCATCTGGTTTCCAGGGACGCTAGATGGCACAAAATGTCATATGCGGTAGCTATATGTAGAGACCACCCAACCAACCAATTGTTTTCCCATAGACCTTAGTGTTAACGTTTTGGACTATTTCATTCAAATTCTTGAATTGAATATGACGATTATGGTTTATAACAAAAGTTTAGGGTCTGATATAACACCTAATAAAAAATAAAAGTTGGGTCCTTCAGCTCAAATTTTCTCCAGGGTAGCCATTTTGAAAATAGGTGAATTTCGCAGTAAAAATTCTCTAAAATCTTAAATGTTTACCTGTTTACTATTATTACGTGAACTTTTGGGAAAAAAACCAATCGGACTTAAGAAATTTATATCAACATTTCTTATTGATAGTTACCTATCAGGCTACATATCTATTTTCTCACTTCATAACATACTGGCCAATCAGTGGCTGCCAGACATTTTATCCTTGACTCAACGTTCTATACACAGGGGCTGTTTCAAAAATACATTTTTTCAATTGGTTGGTTGTTCCCTATAGCATCTTTCACATTTTTCAAATATAACTTTTCTGGAACAGGATAGAACCATAGGCTATGCTATCAAAATATGCAGTGCCTGACTGCAAGTCTTAGGCTGGTAGGTTGATTCTTCTATTGGTACCGGATATGAAATTCTTAAGAGAAAACCACATTAAAATTGAGTTAATTTTGAAATGTAAATTTTAATATCTTGATAAGCTTTGAATTTAAAGGGATGGCTTTTGGTTAATAGCCAAGTATAGAAATCGTGCTACTCAGAAATATAAACAAATAAGATAGAGAATAAAGATCAGGGGGAGATAACTCAATGTTATCTCCCCCACCCCCTAATTTCTGGTCTTTTTGTAAAAAATGAAGAAAAAAAGGCCGAACGAGAAAAAAAATTAGGGAGTAGAGCCATTATTTAGATAAAAGAGTCGAAACACAGACACAAAACACGGAACCGGGCAGGTGACAACAAAAAATAACCAGATATATCACCAAACACTGAACTGGGGTAGTGACAACAGAATAACCAAACACATCACCGAATACCGAATCGGGGTAGTGACAACAGAACAACCAGACACACACCCACACATTGAACCGGGGTAGTGCCAGCAGTACAACCAGCATACATATGTGTACCACCGTACCCCGAGCCACGATATATACCGCTACCATTGAAATATAGAATGTATGTCCGTATCTGTCCGGTCTATGGTCCTCCTTGTAACACTACATGTGTCATATTTTCATCATCAATCCCCCCTGAATCTCAATTTCTCTCTAAATTCTGCTACAATGCCTCCAAGATGAGAATCCCGTCCGAAAATGTGCTAGTCGGTCCCATCATCTGGTTTCCAGGGACGCTAGATGGCACAAAATGTCATATGCGGTAGCTATATGTAGAGACCAACCAACCAACCAATTGTTTTCCCATAGACCTTAGTGTTAACGTTTTGGACTATTTCATTCAAATTCTTGAATTGAATATGACGATTATGGTTTATAACAAAAGTTTAGGGTCTGATATAACACCTAATAAAAAATAAAAGTTGGGTCCTTCAGCTCAAATTTTCTCCAGGGTAGCCATTTTGAAAATAGGTGAATTTCGCAGTAAAAATTCTCTAAAATCTTAAATGTTTACCTGTTTACTATTATTACGTGAACTTTTGGGAAAAAAACCAATCGGACTTAAGAAATTTATATCAACATTTCTTATTGATAGTTACCTATCAGGCTACATATCTATTTTCTCACTTCATAACATACTGGCCAATCAGTGGCTGCCAGACATTTTATCCTTGACTCAACGTTCTATACACAGGGGCTGTTTCAAAAATACATTTTTTCAATTGGTTGGTTGTTCCCTATAGCATCTTTCACATTTTTCAAATATAACTTTTCTGGAACAGGATAGAACCATAGGCTATGCTATCAAAATATGCAGTGCCTGACTGCAAGTCTTAGGCTGGTAGGTTGATTCTTCTATTGGTACCGGATATGAAATTCTTAAGAGAAAACCACATTAAAATTGAGTTAATTTTGAAATGTAAATTTTAATATCTTGATAAGCTTTGAATTTAAAGGGATGGCTTTTGGTTAATAGCCAAGTATAGAAATCGTGCTACTCAGAAATATAAACAAATAAGATAGAGAATAAAGATCAGGGGGAGATAACTCAATGTTATCTCCCCCACCCCCTAATTTCTGGTCTTTTTGTAAAAAATGAAGAAAAAAAGGCCGAACGAGAAAAAAAATTAGGGAGTAGAGCCATTATTTAGATAAAAGAGTCGAAACACAGACACAAAACACGGAACCGGGCAGGTGACAACAAAAAATAACCAGATATATCACCAAACACTGAACTGGGGTAGTGACAACAGAATAACCAAACACATCACCGAATACCGAATCGGGGTAGTGACAACAGAACAACCAGACACACACCCACACATTGAACCGGGGTAGTGCCAGCAGTACAACCAGCATACATATGTGTACCACCGTACCCCGAGCCACGATATATACCGCTACCATTGAAATATAGAATGTATGTCCGTATCTGTCCGGTCTATGGTCCTCCTTGTAACACTACATGTGTCATATTTTCATCATCAATCCCCCCTGAATCTCAATTTCTCTCTAAATTCTGCTACAATGCCTCCAAGATGAGAATCCCGTCCGAAAATGTGCTAGTCGGTCCCATCATCTGGTTTCCAGGGACGCTAGATGGCACAAAATGTCATATGCGGTAGCTATATGTAGAGACCAACCAACCAACCAATTGTTTTCCCATAGACCTTAGTGTTAACGTTTGGACTATTTCATTCAAATTCTTGAATTGAATATGACGATTATGGTTTATAACAAAAGTTTAGGGTCTGATATAACACCTAATAAAAAATAAAAGTTGGGTCCTTCAGCTCAAATTTTCTCCAGGGTAGCCATTTTGAAAATAGGTGAATTTCGCAGTAAAAATTCTCTAAAATCTTAAATGTTTACCTGTTTACTATTATTACGTGAACTTTTGGGAAAAAAACCAATCGGACTTAAGAAATTTATATCAACATTTCTTATTGATAGTTACCTATCAGGCTACATATCTATTTTCTCACTTCATAACATACTGGCCAATCAGTGGCTGCCAGACATTTTATCCTTGACTCAACGTTCTATACACAGGGGCTGTTTCAAAAATATATTTTTTCAATTGGTTGGTTGTTCCCTATTAGGATTTTGAGATAGTAGTCCAAAAATAAAAGATTGCTTATTGAAATTAAATGGGATAAAAAGAGCATCTAATAAAATTCTAAGACTTTCTAATAAGTTCTGAACTTCACAACATTCCCATAAGATATGTATGATAGTTTCAATTTCAGAATTGCATAAAGTACAAAGAGGAGAAATTACTAGCTGTGATTTGAAAAGAAAAGAGTTTGTGGTTAAGATGTGATGATTAACTCTGTACTGAAACCACTGAAGTTTGGTATTTTTTGTAGCAATAAAGGGAATCTTGAATATCCTAGTCCAAGTTGTATCATTCAAGTTAAAAACTTCATTCCACTTCTTTTTACCTGTAGGAACATTGTTATTTTACATTAAAAATATTATAGAAATCCTTTGAGCCTTTTCTGTGTTTCATGAATAATTCTATGTTCATTGGCAAACAAGGATATGGGATTTTTAATACAGGAATTTCTTTTGAAGACAAAAACTTTCTTACTGCTGACAAAAGGCTATGATACTGAAGAAAATTAGTTTTTACTTGATATGTGCGAGTTACTTCTTGGAAAGTGTGAAAACATCCAGTATTATGATCTGATATCAAGTCATTTATCACAATTATGTTTTTGTTATAGAAATTCTTAAAAAAAACTGATTTCTGGCCAACAGTTATATCTTTATTAAACCATAGTGGTGTTTTTAGGATAGAATCTTTCATAATGCTATTTTTTTCGATTGATAGATTTAAATTGTACCAGGCTTTAAACACATCAGCCCAGAATATATTACTGCAACTTTTTGCACATTTCTGCACATAATCATTGCCACAATTGGCTAGCAAATCAATGTTAATGTAACTTTTCAAAATAGCTTGCCACTTGGCTGTAGTTTGAAAAAGCCTTCTCACCCAAGATAATTTTAATGAATCTATAAAAGCTTTTATATTTATCATTTTTAAACCACCATTTAGATAATCTTGAACAATAAATTCTCTTTTTACTTTATCTGTTTTGCTATTCCACAAAAATTCAAAAAGAATGGAATTTAGTGTTGAAGTAAACTGTTCATTAGGACTAGGGAGTGAAATAAAGAGATGGTTAAATTGTGAAATGAGGAGCGATTTAATAATATGGATTCTACCGATAGGGGTCAAAACTCTTCTTTTCCAGGTTTTAAGAAGTGACTTTAATTTAATTAGTTTTTTTTATCGAAATTCAGTTTTGGTATCTCATGTAGGTTGACATGAAATTCAATCCCCAATAGCGTAAATTTGTGTTTGCCCCATTGCAAATTAAGATCTGGTAGTAAAGTATCGTCACTGAACTTTTTACTACCTATCCAAATTACCTGTGTTTTAGAAACATTAATTTTAAGACCAGAAATTTTAGCGTATAAATTAAGTTCATTAACTGATTCTTTAAGAGATATCTCTGAGCCGTTCAATGCCAAAGATGTATCATCTGCATATTGTGAGAGTAGGATCGGACTTCTATTGACTTCAATGCCTGTTATATTTTTATTATGTCGTAATTTGATAGCTAATATTTCTGCACATAGGATAAAGATATACGGGGCTATCGGGTCACCCTGTCGGCATCCCCTTTTAACATTGAAGAATGAAGACAAGTTTCCTCCCTGAATGATTGCGGCACTGACATTTTTGTGAAATACATTTATCCAATTTCGTATGTTTTCCCCAAAACCAAAAAAATTTAATACTTTTTCAATAAACTCCCATGAGACCGAATCAAAGGCTTTTTGGAAATCTATCATAAGCAGCATCCCTGGAATATTATTATCCTCTGTATATTTCATTAAATCATAAACTAACCGTGTATTTTCCCCAATATATCGTCCAGCGAGAAAACCTGTCTGATCCTTATCTATAATTTTGTCTAAAACTGTTTTTATTCTATGTGTAATTGTTCCAGATGCTATTTTATATATCACAGTGAGTAATGTAATTGGTCTCCAGTTTTTTATAAAATGCCTTGGTTTGTCTCCCTTTGGTATGCAAGTCACAATTCCACGACGTTGAGAAATAGATAATTCACCTTTTTTGTACCCTGAATTTATAGATCTTACCACAAAATTACCCAAATATTTCCAAAAACATTTAAAGAACTCAGCTGTAAAACCATCTATGCCAGGACTCTTGTTGTTTTTCATGCTTTTTAATGTTTTTCCTGCTTCTTCTAGAGTTATAGGACCTTCTAACTTTTCAGCATCTTGTCTATTTAGTTTACAAACATTACAATCTTTTAACAAATCTTGCAAGTGAACATCTTCTATTTCATTTTCATCATTATAAAGATTTTCATAAAAACTGCGAACTTCATCTAAGATTTCATCTTGCTTTGTAATAACTTTTCCATCATCTAATTACAATTTAGGAATTATTTTCGAGGTAAAATTTCTATTTTCCAAATTAAAAAAGTAGTTAGTTGGTTTCTCACCCTCTTCAATCCATTTAGCTCTTGATCTTACTATACTGCCTTTAATTCTATGTTGTCTTATTTTTTCTAATTCTTTCTTTTTAGATTCTAATTGTGCAAAATTAATATAATCTTCTTCTTCAAGTTTTTGAATAGCTGTTTTTAAATTATTCTCATTAAGATTTCGTTGTTTCTTGAGATAGGTTGAATAAGAAATTGTTTTGCCTCTGATGTGTGTCAATAAGGTTTCTAGAAAGAGAGAATCATCAATAGTAAACTGAAGGTCTGCATCTGGTATGTTTGATATATTGAAAAGATTATATAAAGGCAGACAGTTTATTCTTTTAGATTCCAAAATACATTCCTTAACAAGTTTTAGATAGTTTTGATCATGTAGTAAACTGTTATTAAATTTCCAAATACCTTTACCTGTTTTGAATTCAGTAAGTTTAAGAGATATTGATGGGAAAGAGTGGTCTGATCTGTATCCTGTTTCTATGTTTGATTTTACTGTATTTGAAAGTAGGTTTTCAGTCAGAAGAAAAAAGTCTAGACGGGCCTGTTTTTTGGGGTTACTTCTCCTCCAGGAGTACCTTTTTAAATTCTCGTGATGTTCCCTAAAAATATCAATAAGAGAGAAATTATCAATAATTTCCAAAACTTTGTCCATAGCTTTAGGATTATTGATATGCTTATAACTATTATCATAGTCTAAACTGGGGTCTAAGACTAGGTTAAAGTCGCCACAGATGATAACATATTTATTGTTAAAGTCTTCAACTGTCTCAGATATAAGATTATAAAATGCAGGGTTATCTTCATTTGGACCATACAAGTTAATGAGTGTTATGTTAAAATTTTCAATGCCAATTGCTAGTGCAATAAAATTACCATTAGGTCCTCTTCTCTCTTTAAATATTTTAAATTCAAAATTATTTTTAAATAAAATGGCAACACCCCTCGAGTTGGATTTGTAAGAACTGAAAAAACACTGGTAACCCCACTGATTTCTAATGATACCTTCGTTTTCTTCAGTAAAGTGTGTATCTTGTAAACATATAATATTGCATTGCATTGATCGAAAGTAAGAAAAAATATCAGTTCGTTTAGTTTTTTCTCCAATGCCGCGACAATTTGCTGATATAATCGAAATGCTATCTACGGTATAAACACAACATCAAATTAACTGTCCCCATCCCGAGAACAAAGAAAGAAAGAGAAAGAGACAGCGAGTAGATAGAAAGAAAAAGACTGTATAAAGACATAAAATACATACGTGAGGTCAACGACCTAAAGACCACTGCCAACCTAACATACTACACACGTTTTCTTTCTGAAACAGCATCTACATCACCATATTGTTGTCAGACAAGAGTTATCTTACCGGAAGTTGTATAATACATTTGCGGACTTGGTGTAATCCGGAAAAGAGATATCGTATGCATTTTAAATAAAGTACCAATATTTAATGTGTTAACGTTGTAGGTAAACCTACAGCTGTCACTGATTATTTAACACCGTTGTACATTGTAACTTTGACAGGATTTTGCACAAGAACAATAAATACAACCCATACTGATTTTTTTTCCTTGAAAATTAGATAAAACATATACAATATAGACCTAGATGAATATAAACCCGAAAAATATATACATTGTAGCTACTCTTATGCCACAAACAACCAGTATAATGTATGTACATGTACGTAGTCAAACAGACTGACAAGAAATTCGAGCATGTACTGAATAAATCTTATATCTAAAAACAGTGGATAAATAAAAGAGAAACATTGGTATTTGAAAGAAGTGTACAAAAAAAACCAAACAAAAACAACAAAAAAAAACCCCAAAAAAAACAAAAAAAACAGGGCAAGTATGTTCTGCCAGATGTTACTGATTATATAATGGACAGACTCCAAAGAGATTAATGCACTTTTAGATGTATATTTCCACATATTGGAATGTGCGTAGAATTTTGAGTAAGTAAAGGGGGAAAAAATCACAGGCTACATATACAAAAAAACTACATCTTACCTGGTGTTACAGAAATGTATGTCCCGTAATCACATGGAAAACACGCCACACACTAAGAAAAGACACACATACACACGCGTACACATTATATTACCAATTAAATTCCAAACACTGTCAAAAGTTATCGGTATTAACCAGGAGGAATGAATTCCTGGCGGCACCGTGGTGCCAAAGTTCCATACCGATATATTATCCATTAAAATTAAGTCTACTGGAAGTTGGAATCATTCTTCAAAAAACTTTCGGTGAGCCGAGTACCCAGTGAAAGTCTCCTCTTTTTTCCATTTCATAGTATGGCAAAAAGCTTTCCGTCGATACTAAAAGAGTTTTTGACACAGGGAAGTTTGTAAGCATCCGCCAGTATCCTTTGATTGGTCCTTGTGAGATCCTCGAAAATAGTAATACCAGATTTTTTCAACTTGTACCGGGATTTTATCACTTCGTTTCGTTTGAAACGGCGCACAAATTTCACAATGATATTTCTGGGTCTGTCTTTGTTAAATTTTCCTAGTCTGTGAGCAATGTCAATGTCAGAACTGGTAAGCTGCACATCAAGTTTTTCATTCACAAACTTTACAATTTTCTTAGCACAGTCTTCAGCAGTTTCCGAGTCTGATGAGTCTTCCAGGCCATTTATTCTGAGTGAGTTTTTCCTCCCATGCTGCTCTAAATCATTACTCCTCGCCTCCATGATTTCATTCGAATTTTGCAGTTCAGCAACTTTTCCCTCAAGACTGCTAACATTCTGGCGTAAATTTTCATTTTCTGTCTCAAGATCAAAGACCCTTCCTTTCAGCTCCTCTACCAGTTGTTTGTTCTCTGCTCTGATAGCTTCCTTTAGCTTGTTGTATCTTTCCTCCATGTACTGCTTAGTAACTACATTGGACAGCATTTCAGTTATTTCCTCTAGTCTGTCATCAATGGTTTTTTCCGATCCTGACTTTGTACTTCCATTTCTATGACGATTGTCGGTAGGCATATTTACTCCTTTGTATAGTAGATAATACAGTTCATAAAGTGAATATAGTCAGTGTAGTCCAGGTAAATCTAGGTAAGTGTAGTGTTGGTTAACAGTGTTCACCAGCTGGGTGTCAATCCATTGTTCAAATTTCACATGTCCAAAATCAACATTTTTAGAAAAAAAGATCCAGAGATATTTTTACGAGGATGGTGACGGTTCACTCGCACATTATTATGCCAAAAAAGATCATACGCAGTTTCCAATAAATCGATGAAAATAGGTTTTTTGTCAGAGCTCCAAAAAAGGTGAACTACCCAGATCTGTGTGACCTTGACCCCACTATTTGAAATTTATATGACATCAGCTTAATGTAAAGAGTATGTTTTCTATATATTGTCACCATTCTATGTCAATTCAGTTTTTCTTGTCTCTTTGTCACTTTTTCCACCTTAAGAACAGTACAAAAAACCTTTAAGTCAAAAGTCTTGATGACCAGTTAGACTGACAAATTATTGATTAACCTTAAGTACATTCTGTCATAAAAGCCAACAAAACACATAGTAACTAATTCATTTTTGACAATAGAATATGGAGCTAATACCCATGAACACTTGGAGTACTTTCTAGAGTAAGTTTGTCCTTTAACTTTCAAAGCTTAAATGCAATTGCAAGCAAGCACTTTAATAAAAGACCATTGTATGGAGTTATTGCATGGAAACTGATTTTCTATATTCAGCAACAGTGACCTTGACCTTTGACTTTTGACAAAGAAAACCGTCCCAAACAAATACTTTCAATAAGAAAGTACTGTATCAAGTTTGAGTACGATATGCCAAAGGAAACTCGAGCTATAGCACGGAAATAAAAGTGCTGACGGACAGACTGACAGACGGACGGACAGACAGACGGACTGTCAAGGTGATTACTATAGCGCACTTTCGTACTGGGCCCTAATTATGTGATGGTGTCAATTTGCGCCATTAATGGGTCATAATTATGTGATAGTGTTAATTTTTGCCATGGAATATGTCAAAGTTATATGATAGTGTCAATTTGTGCCATGGAATAAGTCACAATTATGTTCGTTACACAGAAATCTTATATAAAATTAGATATTTACAAATCCGGTTTAAATTGTCAGCACACCTTCTAAGTTATTACATCTGATCATCTAATCATTTCAAAATTTAAAGAAATGTTATTTAATTTCATGATAAAATAGTTTTAATTAAGATACCTATGAGCCTAACATTATTTAACTGGGACTCTTTATTACTACTATTTTTTAGCGAAAAGGACCTACATTTAAGATACAATTATTGCTTTGTAAAGGGACGCGAAAGTAACTTAACATAGCATAATGCCTTTCTAATAAATAACCAGTACTTGCATGTAATCCTTACTCTCATTTTAAACCAAAAGCACTGCAATACATGTAGATGTTTTACAGTTAGATATATATCTATCGTATACATTCCCAAGCGGGTTTTCTGATTTTTACTTACGAGATCCGGTAAAACAGTGTAACGCAGTTGCGTTTCGCTCGTTTATTTTTGGACTCGTTCCGGAAAATTGTAACATCCGGTTATGCAAGATACCCGTGCTGCTCTGGGGTCAATCACTTTTCGTCCGGGTGTCAGCAGGGTAAGTGGTGTTGACTTTTAATCTGTGAAATTAATTAGATAACCGTCGCCCATCCTTTCCTAAATTTCATATTAATTTGTCTGCTGGATATTATTTGCCACTATCGTACATGTATTTTTATTTTCACGTGTAGTATTTTGATGTATTTTCGATGTATAGAACTTTGTTTAATTTGAGTCTCGTGTGCCTGTGTCATGTCGGAAGTCAGGTTGTTGCTTGAAGGGATTATTCCATTTTGAGAGCACTCGCGGAGTGGCTAGTGAATATTTCCGCCTCTCGGGCTGTTTCTATACCGGTTAAGCGAGGGATGGTTGTTGGTAACCTCGTAAGTAGATACGGGAGAAAAGACGGGTGGTTAGCAAATGTTGTATTCTGACCGGACATGCCACGTGCTTGAGACTCGGGGTAAACTACATTTATTTCATTTATATGGTTAGTTGTGATTAAAAGATGGTTGGTAAATGTTTTAAGCTAGACGTATATAATTGTGAATTCCTCACTGTGCCTCGCGGGTATGATTTTGGTACTTTGTTATTTTTACACATGTTAATAAATTGTTGAACTTTATATGACGAGTCTATTTTCTTTCTCACCAGTTTACTAAATACTGTCTATTACTTGAAAATTCATTTGTATTTGGAATCTGCAAGCGAAAGCGGCAGTCGAACCCTGGGCAAAAACTTGGTAGCAGTCCGACACACGTGGCACCCCTGCGGTACACGTGCTGCGCGTTACAATTGGAACCTCCGGCGGGACCGGTTTATTTTTGTGATATTGCGGTCTCCGTTTTGTAAAGTAAAGCAGTAGTTTTTTTTATTAAGGAATAAATTTGGATGTAATATTGAGCTTGCCGGGATAATTTTGTTAAAAAAAAACTGGTGAGAATGGAAGGTTCTGAAAGGATGGGCGACGGATTTATCGAGGGGAAGCCACTCGTTAGTATGGGGGTTGGGGGTAATATAGATAATCCTTTGGGACTTAAGCTAGGGTGAGTTCAGTGGGATGCCCAGCCCCTCGGGCCGGGGGACGTCGGAGGCGTCCGCCCGACTGGATGAGGTCTGGGGCCTATGACCTCACCTAAATACAATTTTCACTTCCTGTAGTGTAGGATATTTATCATGTGAGAGAATGTTTTAAGTCATAATTATATAACTAATAGAATATATATTTGTTATTTACTTTCATGTAAAATCCTGTGTGGCTGGCACCCCTCTGACCTGGGGGAGGGAACCACGGAAGAGGACCCAGGCCCCTGTGACCATATGGAGCTCCAACAAATGACCGCGCGCGGGGTAGACCTGCCCAGACATAGACACTCAGCTTCCAGAGGTACCATGATCATGACCTTAGACAGCACATGGCGTTTGATCAACTGATGGTGCATGTGAAACAAAACCACATAGGAACTGCATACAAATTTTTGCAAAATACCTTGGATGGCCACCAGGGTTGAGCTGTATGGTGATGGATGTGAACACAGGACATTGGGGTAGTCAACTTTGCCCCCTGGTTGACCGTGACCCCCAACCGCGCAGTGCTTTATATATATATGTGACTGGAAGGTCCATCCAAAGACGTCTGGAGGAACTTTCATAGAAATATAACAGGTACAGTTGTTCTAATACATGTGGTGGTTGAGTGAAGTTGTTCGCACGGGCAGGCAATATGGGCAGGGGCCTGGAGGACACTGGAGTCGACCCCGGGATTTCCTTCCCTTCCCCAGGAGGTGTGTCGGTGACATTTTAGTGACAGTGATACCATGGACAGTAATTATAGTTGTATTACTTCAGTAATCGGATTGTGAGGAGTGCGGTATTGTATTGAATTGAATTCTGTTGTATTGTGGGTTGAAAGCTTAGGTTTAAAGGGGGGGGGGTCTGAAGTAGGTAGAATGGGGGGGGGGGGGGGGGGGGGTAGACATAAACTGGATACTGGAGGGGGAAAGAATTTGTCAATAGTTGGTGTATGGAGTCACTTTAATTGTAGTAGTGTGTAAGTGATCACTAAATGTATTTACTAGATATTGGGGCTCAATCAGAGATGACGGGGGGGGGGGTGTTCAGTAAGGGTATTGTAGATTAGAGTTTTTTTTTTTTTAGCTGGGAGGTCACCGGTTTGGGGTTGTCCCTTCGGTGGCTAGCGTTGATATGACCAACACTGAGAGGCAAACTCAACCAAGACACTCCCTCCCCTAAATTGTTCGGGTGGGTTTTCTTTGGCACATAGGTTAGTGTAACCGTTGCAGGAGCTCTGGTCCTTGTGGCTAGAGTTGATATGACCAACACAGGGTATGGGCGACTGCATGGTTATAGATAGGTTGGGTGGGTATAGTCTGCTACTGTGTCAACTCTGATCGGGCAAAATATTTAGTTCAAGGAGGAAGTTAAAATTGTTTTAGAATGTCTATAGTGGTTAATTATATATAATGGGAGTGGCTTCCCCAAATTTAGTCAGGGTGGGGGGTTAAGTGCTGACACCGGACAAAAGTCCATGTTTTTCATTTTTGGGTTTGTATGTTTGTATTGTAGTGTGTAATGTGTTATTTTTTTGG
The DNA here is from genome assembly GCF_902652985.1 of Pecten maximus. NCBI lineage: Eukaryota > Metazoa > Mollusca > Bivalvia > Pectinida > Pectinidae > Pecten > Pecten maximus. The sequence goes on along the minus strand of NC_047025.1, from coordinate 15,048,208 downwards.
TGTAATATTTAGTTATGGAGGTGAACTACAGCTAAATCCCTGCAAACTAACAGTTGTTGCTGGACCCCTGACAAATGTGCTTACTCTACATGTGCGAAATTTATAAATAAATTACATCCTTGAGGTTTCTCTCCAGTTAAATTTAAGGTCATTTACTGTTCTATAAGGAACACCTAGTTCTCCTAAAATTGATATTTGGCCACAGGGTTCCTGTAGGATAAAGAAATTACCAGTTATACCTAGAATTTGATCTCTGCTAATGAAATAAGGCACTTGTCTACATATTATTGAGTATAACCCAGCATCAACTGTGAAAGTCTAGGTTTTTTTATTGTGTCGAGTTTTGTTGCACAGTGGAAAGTAACATGTGCAATTTGTTAATGTCATGTGTAACTAATTTTTTTTATGTGACTAGCTGTTATATGGTTACTATATCCCTATTGAAGAACAGGCTGGAAAATAGAAAAGAAATGTCAATATTCATTTTTGGGATTTGAAATACTTATGTGCTCAGGAGTGAATCAAAATGCTCAAGGCTCAAATATTCAATGCTCAAAATGCTCAAGGCTCAAATATTGAATCTCAAAATGCTCAAGGCCAAATGTCAATGCTCAAGGCTCAAATACTAAACATATACTTTAATTTGTTTATACTTGAATCTCAATATGCTTGAGATCCAGAACTTGAATGGAAATGCTCAAGGTCTACATATTCCATGCTCAGAGTGCTTGAGGCCTAATTATCAATGCTAAACACATTTATGCATTGTTTGATACTGGGCCTAAGAAATGCTGCCAGGGAAAAAAAACAACAAAAATATTGTTTTATACTAGGCATAAGAAATGCTGAATCATGTAAACTGGCAAATATAATATGGGCGAGCATGTTTTATATTAGGCATAAGAAATGCTGAATCATGTAAACTGGCAACTATAATGGGCGAGCATCTCGGATGTAAAATCATAATTTGGAAGAAAATTTATGTGAAAACAAAAGGATGTTGAGTATGTCCACTATACAGAATTGTGTAATCCGAAATGACACCTTGAACTAGATTATTCCCAGGAGCTTGAAAGAAAGGAACACTGTATAAAAAGCAGCTGAACCTTTAAAATTTAACATTCTCTGAATAGACATTTTATGGAAAGTTTGTCATTATGTACAATTTTTGATGATCATGACTTAGGGTGCTATGATCACCTCTGTACTAATTGCCTGTAAAACTAACTTTGTCCTTGTAGATTGACAATACAAAGGAAATATAGGTATAATTATTGATCATGAATTGATATTGTGCTAACTACAATGCATTAGAATCTAATTTAAATGATACAAATGTATATGTGTTGATATAACTAAAATTGTGTGGTTGTAAAACCTGATTGCAGGGAGTCGCCTCCATTTTTCTTTCAATATGTTGTACCAGTTGTTACCTGGTGTATTTTTGTGGAAAATGAAATGTATCGTGGGCCAGTGAGGAACTTCTTCTCTTGTGAACTTAATTTTGTTTTCCTGGTAGGCAATTAGGTAACATGTTGATGTGGCAACTGATGTCCAGCATTTTCACCTAGATTATCTCCCTTTGGCTGTTTGTAAATTATCTCCCCTTTGACTGTTACCGGCTACGGGTCGTAGCCTATTCAGGTGGTTGGGGGGTATGTAACGCAGTTGCGTTTCGCTCGTTTATTTTTGGACTCGTTCCGGAAAATTGTAACATCCGGTTATGCAAGATACCCGTGCTGCTCTGGGGTCAATCACTTTTCGTCCGGGTGTCAGCAGGGTAAGTGGTGTTGACTTTTAATCTGTGAAATTAATTAGATAACCGTCGCCCATCCTTTCCTAAATTTCATATTAATTTGTCTGCTGGATATTATTTGCCACTATCGTACATGTATTTTTATTTTCACGTGTAGTATTTTGATGTATTTTCGATGTATAGAACTTTGTTTAATTTGAGTCTCGTGTGCCTGTGTCATGTCGGAAGTCAGGTTGTTGCTTGAAGGGATTATTCCATTTTGAGAGCACTCGCGGAGTGGCTAGTGAATATTTCCGCCTCTCGGGCTGTTTCTATACCGGTTAAGCGAGGGATGGTTGTTGGTAACCTCGTAAGTAGATACGGGAGAAAAGACGGGTGGTTAGCAAATGTTGTATTCTGACCGGACATGCCACGTGCTTGAGACTCGGGGTAAACTACATTTATTTCATTTATATGGTTAGTTGTGATTAAAAGATGGTTGGTAAATGTTTTAAGCTAGACGTATATAATTGTGAATTCCTCACTGTGCCTCGCGGGTATGATTTTGGTACTTTGTTATTTTTACACATGTTAATAAATTGTTGAACTTTATATGACGAGTCTATTTTCTTTCTCACCAGTTTACTAAATACTGTCTATTACTTGAAAATTCATTTGTATTTGGAATCTGCAAGCGAAAGCGGCAGTCGAACCCTGGGCAAAAACTTGGTAGCAGTCCGACACACGTGGCACCCCTGCGGTACACGTGCTGCGCGTTACAACAGTATCTAACTCTCCATAACTGTGGAGGTGGTCGAAAGCAAATTTGAAACGTTCGTTGTACCAGAAAACTTGTTTATCACCCATATTTGTTTCAGGAGACGTCGTATTTCACACAGTAGTAAAGTGTAAATTACTGTGGACGACGTTTGTTGTTGTACAATCCCACATCAAAGATCTTAAGTATCAGGAACATCAGATATTTGTTCTCGTGTTGACGCCTGGATTCCATATCTATGCTTCCATGTATCAAGTTACAATATTTACATTGGTTTTTCTTGTATGGCTGCTAGCCGTAGTCTGCTACAGTATCAGGACCATTGTCCAGTTTGTGCTGTTTTCTGTATCAAAGTGATATCTTATTACAAAACAAATGTCATTTTCTAGTTTGTCCTTATGTCCGTATTTACTTGTAATCCCTCTATATCAAACACAGACTACAGTAGATCCTGTTTCTTTCTGTACACGTTAACTCTCAAATGGTTTGTCGGACGATAAACCAATGTGGGATTTTCCTATTTTCGTTTTGTATATATATTACATTATGGTAGTTGTTCATTCATATCAAGGATCCCCCAACGGTCTCATTTTACCTATATTTAGTCAAAACGTACACGAACCTATGTAATAACTTATGTGTCGGTAGTATCAATGAAAACATTTAAAGTGACGTCATTGCTATCTGACAAGGATACAGCATACTCTGACATGATCACACTCACTATTCCAAGACTCCAATAATCCTTAATACTATTGTTCTACTCATTACTGTTAGCCGACATCTGCTACAGTATCAATGCCATTGTCTACTTTGTCCTGTTTTCCTTATACTATGCACCCGGACAATAAACCAATAAGGGATTTTCCTATTTTCGTTTTGTATAGGTATTACATTATGGTGTTTGTGAGTCGTTCACTCATAAAAACGATCTCTTATTACCTCATTTTGCCTATATTTAGCAAACACGTATATGATACCTTTCTAATAACATATGTATCAGTAGTTATCAATAAAAAACAGTTTAAGTGACGTCATTGCTAACTGGAAAGGAAAAGGGACTATTGGTTATCATGCCAGTGCATGAAATATAACAAATTACCATTGTTGAATAAAACTATTTTTCGTACAATGACATGATCACTATTCCAAGATTTCAATAATCATGAATACTATTTTTCAGCTCCTTATTAGGCCTAGCTAAATATTTTACATTTGTGCGATGACAATGGTGTATATCCTCCCATCTAATAAATATATTAGTTAAAAGTAACATAAAGATGTCAAATACGTCCCGGACTTTTAGGCATCAATGAACCAAATATCCTGACTCCGTACAAGGTGATTGTTGTTTTGGGTGTTATATATCCTCACCCTTCAGTTAACCACAATGCGTACACACGGAAGCTGAAAAGCTGAAGTTTACGTTGTATATTGCTTGTATTACAAAAATAGACATTATGCGTAAAATTCCACAGGTAGGGATTTAAAATGTATGTGGAAAACTGCAAACGTACGCTAGTGACGTGTATCTATTGTTATGTTAATTTGAGCATGGCGGTTCAACACCCTCACTAACATTGGATGAATTGTTAGAAAAATTAAACGAACTATACAAGTTTTCTTGGCAATATTCAGTTTCATACATGGTAGAGTTCCTATTGTTTTTCAAATTTATAATTACATGTATCTACATTGTGTGTGGTATTTAAGTCGGGATGAATCGTATGCTACCGGTTCGTTAGAAATAGGCGATATTCGAGATATTTATTTATCGTATAGTCGTATGTTGAGCCGTTGGACATTCAAAATCTGAATTTTACATGTCGTATGTCTAACCGCTGAACATTCAAAATCTGAATGTCGTATGTCTAGCCGCTGAACATTCAAACTCTGAATGTCGTATGTCGTATGTCTAGCCGCTGAACATTCAAAATCTGAATGTCGTATGTCTAGCCGCTGAACATTCAAAATCTGAATGTCATATGTCGTATGTCTAGCTGCTAAACATTCAAAATCTGAATGTCGTATGGCAAGCTGCTGAACATTCAAATCTGAATGTCATATGTTGTATGTCGAGCAGCTGAACATTCAAACGTTTCCTCGTTGGCCAGTAAAAAACACAGGATAGGAATTTTATGATATTAAAGGTCGTATGTCGTATGTTCAGCCGTTGAACATTCAAACTTTGAATGTTGTATATCGTATGTCTAGCCGCTGAACATTCAAAAGGTCCCTCGTTGGCCAGTGAAAACACACGATAGGAATATTTTGAATGTTGAAGGTAGTATGTCGTATGGTGTGCTAACTTCACACAGCCACTCTTTTAAAAACCCTATTATACAACCTCATATCACAGTGTAAGGAGAAGTCCGGAGATAATATCCAGAAAAAAAATGCTACGCTAGATTGAAGGACGGAAGGACAACAATTACAATAGGACACTCGTCATTTGGGTCTATGACAAGGAGGTAGTTATATTCTCCTGTTCAAAGTGAATGAGTGAATTTTAATTTCCATTAATGTACCAGAAGAATTTTAATTTTGATGTAAACAGCAATAAGCCTTTTAGGTATTGGTTGGTTGCTATCACTTTATTAGAGGCCATTTGTACTAAATCTATATTATTACTTACACACTTTTCACACTATTTGAAATTGATATGACCAACCAGTTCCCAGGACACTACAAGCCCAGCCTCAGTGACCACTGGAATGACCTCTGTATAGATCAGGTAAATAACATAGCTTCATCAAACTGACCTCTGAATTCTGGCTTTTGTACTGTCTGAGTAATCCTAAACTGACCAATTATGTCTTCCTAAGGTACAGTCAGAGTGATTTAATTAGCTAGTAAGTTAGTTACTAGTTTAACGCCCCCATCACTCTGTCTATATTGCTAGGTTTCTTCTCGCTGACTACACAGTCAATGTTTAATTGGCATGTCAGAGTCACTGTGACCTTTAAACTGATCACTGTTGTCAACCTAAGGAACAGAGTGAACTTAAACTGACCACTGTAGTCTGGCTATGATACTGGCAGGGGGACCTTCAAACTGACCACTTACTATACTATGTGTATTAACCTAAGGAACAGAGTGACTTTCATACTGACCACTGTAGTCCAGCGATGATACTGTCAGGGAACCTTCAAACTGACCACTTAATTTAATATGTGTATCAACCTAAGGAACCGAGTGACCACTGATCATATTTTTGGTGTAAAATTCCACAAAAAAACCATTTCTGGATACGGGTATGACAGTGAGATTGAAGGCAGGAACATATCTGTAATATAATATAGTACATGCTACATTTAGAATGTATTCTGTTTTTTCAATGAACTCTTTGTTGACAGAGACAGTAATCTATTTTTGCTATAAACATAGGTGAAGGTATCAATCTACAATGGTGGCCAAGAAAAGGCCTACATCACGTTCAATGCGGTTGGTGCCGATAAGAACAGCTGGTTCACTGCTGATAGGATAATTGACTCCTCTTACACGGACATTAGAAATGCTCCTAAAGAACTCTTCAGTCTTATGGGGTGAGTACCCTTGTGTGTTGTGTGCCTTCGGTAGTTTATCAAATCAAATCTAACTCCCAAAATGTATTGGCCAGCTTAACAGGTGGGAGATTTTCATTGGTTTAAGAGGATGCAATCATTTTCTATGTTCTGATTGGCTGTCACACTCTTTAAAGACGCATCAACAAAGGCCCTTTTACTGTTTGGTATACACGTAGCAAATGTTCAGTAACAGAATACTTTGGTGGATGATTTCTATTACTATGTTCTCAAGGTTTTTATGGAAATTGCTAAACTAAGAATCTAGTTTTGTTTTCCTTCATTCATGTTTTACATTGTCATGTTTCATATTAATATTTAATAACTTGTTTGAACAGAGATGTGACAAGTGGACGTGAATTCACAATGAACAGTCATTCCACCGGCAATTGTGACACGTACGGTTGGATGATGGTTGCAACCCAGAGTGGCTGCTCCTTTGAAGCAAGTGCTGGTAACAAGCCTGCTTTCCTGTACTCCCCAGGACAGACTGCCTTACACTGGGGACAAGGTAACAGGATAGACTACTAGACCATTGGATAATGAAACAATTGTCATAACTAGATCATACTTAATGATCTAATTGTTCAATGTCATATCAAAAAGTGATTTCTTTTTAATGGTATATATTTATTTATTTCATTTAATAAATTCAAACTAGTTTCCTATTAGAATTATTGAACAATTTGTTTTGTGATTCTTGCACCAAGACTTACGAGGGTTCAAGATTCAAGAATCTTACCCAACACTGAAAAGGTTAAAACTATTTGATATAATTATCAATTATAATTTAGTATAGGATAATCAGAAAGGAAAACAATTTAAAAAAAAGAAAATGTTTCATGTTGACAGCTACTGCCTCTGGAGACGTCTTTGCTATCACCGCCCACGGTAACTGTGGTGAGTATCTGTGTACAGGTGATAATGCTAAATTTAGATTGACAATAGTGATGACTATAATTATAGCTTTAATGGCATTAAGATGTAATATATTTATTAATCAGTGTTAAATATATATGCAATGCAGAAACCTCAGAATTGTACTCCAAGCTGCACCTTTGGTTTATATAAGTTAGTTTATCATTGTTTGGATTTAACATTTTCAGATTGTTTTCTCTAATGAATTTCCACAATTTTTTTTTAATGAAAATACATGTGCATGTATTTATAACCTGTTAATTAACTGTTCTTCACAGGTGCATCTCTGCAGTCAACACAGCAAACTGGCTTCACTCAGATGAGTAAGTAAAAGTTGAACTCCTCCTGATCATGCATTTGACACTCGAAATTTCACTGTTAGGTATTTGGTAGTCGTAAAAATTTCCGAATCAGAACATGTAGTAGGGAAGTCTCATTACAGATTTTAGGGAGAATGCCAGAGCATGCACCCAAATCAATGTGATAGATTTGATTATTTATTGAGAATGTGCGGAGAGCATGCATAGCTTGTCTCGACCCTAGGGTAAGATAAGAAAATCTCACTCTGGTATTTTTGTGGATATCCCTGCCCAGCATAAAAAAATAGAATTCTCAAATAACAGAGAAAAACAAACTTCTAATTCTATTGAGATTTTAGTTTTGAGGTCAGTAAAAGATAGGGAGACTGTAGACAAAACAGAAATCACAAGTGTGATAATCAGGTAGACAATAGATACACAGACTACAATCAGAAAATTAACTTGTCGTTTTTGGTAATTACTAGAATAACATAGAAAATAATAATAAAGGCTATTATGTTGACTGGAATTTAAATTGTGCTATAAAATGTTTGTCAATTTGATCTGCTGGGCTAATTTTGATCTGCTAGTTTCCATATTCATTCAATTGATCAAACATGTAAAGAACATTTTGGACTTACTTTATACACAGGCAGGGCCTGTATCTACAAAGGGAAAATCTACAGTCAAGGAGATCACTGGACGGATGGATGTGAATACAACTGTACTTGTGTCGACGAGACTACTGGACGATACAACTGTGTCAATTTGTAAGTACTCCAGTCATTGTATGAAATATCCATGTGGTGGTTATGGTGTATCAGGAATAATCTGTTTACTGTATAGTATAGAAATATTAAGTTGCTTGCTATTTTACTTACTGTTAACATATTTATTTTAGCATGATCAATTTTAGTGTACCACAGAATTAGCGTACTCAAATTTTAGTGTACCACTGAATAAGCATACTCAAATGTTAATGTACCACTAAATTAGCGTACTCAAGTTTCAATCTACCACTGAATTAGGGTACTCAAATTATAATGTCCCACTTAATTAGCGTACTCAAATTTTAGTATACCACTGAATTATCGTACTCAAATGTTATATACCACTGAATTAAAACAGATCATCAATGGTGAATTGTAGCTGCTGCATTGCTTGGCAAAGAAAGCTATGTACAAAAACTCGTTTTAGTAATATATATATATAAATATGATATAGCAGAATGTTTCAAGCACGAAACTCTCTAAAACATGTATGTTTTACAGTACTGTCTTTATTCTGTAGGAATCCCATCAGGCCCAACAATTAAGGGTAGGAATGGGTTTGATTTGGTTTAGTATTGTTTCACGTCCTGTTAATAACTTATATCATCTAAGGACGGCCTCCCCTGTATGTGAGATTCATGAGTTTTGTGAATGTTTGTCCGTTTGGTAGGCTACAGTATGTTCATGTTTGCCTCCTTGTGATAACGCTAAACCGATGCCAAGTTCATAGTGCTACCTCCCTGAAGCATACTGCCGAAGACACTCAAGCAGGACAACCCCACCTGGTCTTATCATACTAAAAAAGGGCAGACCAGTCGTCCACTCCTGAAATACTGAACGCTAAGAACAATCAGGCCACATAGATAGCAGAGTGATTCATTATCAAAATATTGAAAAGAAATTTAATTTGACCAAAGTATAGATTTAAAAATAGAATTTACCATGGTAGAATTTAATATTTGAAGTACAGTTACCTGTCTATTATCTTCATGATCATGGGATGTAATCTAAGGATAAAATTTGGTACATTTACAAAAATGGAAATAATCATATGATTAAATTGTATACAAATCTGTGCAACAATGGCATCTGAAATCCAATCGCTGTTACAGTAGATGTTTACATATTTTTGAAAAGTGACAGTATTTGTTGTGAAAATTTAATAAGCTAAGCAGTATTTGAATTAAAAACCAAAGTTTGTTTACCATACTTTTTGTATGTATAGAATAGTATTTGCACATATTTAGTATGACAGCTCTGTTAGGATGTAAATCAGCCTATAGACTACAAGCAGAGTGTTCTTGCTGATTCCAGCCACATAGAGTGTGGCAGGTACATGTAATTACCTGTGTTGGGTAATTTTATATATAAATAATAGGTATGTCATTCATTTAGAATGTTGATACGTTAAGATCATGCAGGATATTAAAGTTTATTTATATCGGAGCTATCATGTCTGTACCTTGTATATGTAGGTGTGCAACTTTCACTAACTTACCACAAGGCTGTACTTTGGTGAAGAAGCCAGGAGAATGTTGTGCCCTACCCGACTGTGGTAACTACACTCTTCCAGGCTCTGGTCAGGGTTCAGGTACGTACTCTATCAAATTGTCTAACTTTGTCTTGGGTGTCAGCAGAAAGAGAAGCGGGTGTACCATATACACATTAAATGATTCTCACCATTTTTTTCTGGTAGAAAGGATGGCTTTGCTTAATTAATCTCTGTAAAAAAGCCCTTCATTCACCTTTCCATTGTTTAAAAGTTTCAACCGTTTCGAGTGATTATGTAAAAGCAGCCATAGTATAACTTCATTATCCTGAACATAGTATTATGCAAGTGGGAAAGTCTGGATCTGGTTCAATATTTTCCTTTGTAAAGACAAATTTCTTTAGAAGAATTGATTAAAATTATGATAGAGGAATGCTGTAGTGAACTATTATATCTACACAAACAACTCAAAAACAAGCCAGCCCGAAAGATAAGCTCTTCTATCAATAAGCCTGTATTCGCGTACTGTTAAATAAAATAAGCCACATTTTATTTTTGAGTTTTAAGGGTATTACATGATTTTTTTGATATTTTAATTGTATCTTTGTAGTTTTATGTGTACTTGAGTTTTACTTAACATGTGAATATAATGTTTGGCAGGTTTCTGTTACTACAAGGGACAAATGCACGGACAAGGGTGAACAATGGAATGACGGCTGTGACTACAAGTGTACCTGTCAAGATGCTACAACAGGAACATACAGGTGTACAGACAGGTGAGAATATATCTTTGGACCAATTAATATATACACCTGCAAGTCATAGTACATGTGAAAATTTTGAAGATACCTGTATTTACCTAGCATATCCAGAAATTAAGTTGAGAATAGTTTGTTATTTCTAAAGTTGCTACATCGCCAACAACTGCTCATAAAAATGGATAAATTGGCACCCATGGTATAGAAATGTATCCAACACCAAGCACTCTCGATTACTTATAATCATGTTATCTTTCATTCTTGGTAATAACAATTTACGTTTGAAGCCCATGTGAGACAAAACATAGAGAATGAGTAGCTAAAATATAAGATTTCTTAAAGCTATATATCTTATTCACTTTAAATTAAATTTGAAGCTCAAATATTTGGGAGGCGGTTAAGGCGGAATGTTCTGTATGTAACATTTGGTATTGAAATACATTATGTATATACATTTAACGGTCTATTCTTGTTTCTAATTGATCATAATCACTCGTCGGAAATCTAGCATCTTTAAAATTTGTTTTATGAATTAAACAAGAAACACCATATGTACTTTTGTCATATCAGTTTATTTTTACAAAATATTTCCTGCTCTGTCCTTTATTAGATGCTATAAATGGAACCTGCCTGCCGGACTTTGTACCCTGGATCCTGCTCCAGCTGGAAAGTGTTGTCCTGTCCCCAACTGTAGCTCACAGGTGGTCTTACAATACCCTCCAGGTTACGTACAGGAATGAGATTCAGAACACACATAGACGTTTTGTAAATAGTGTGTAATTTAATTTTTATGTGAAAGAACCTGTACACCATGATTTATAAATAAATTATGAACAAAACTAATATTGTCTGATTGCAATTGTTTTACCGTAAATTGGAAAGAAAATCTCCTTAAACAAATATATAACAGATCAATTCTCTTTTGACTTTATGCGACGGAGATCAAACTAATATCCTATGACGGACCAATTCTCTTTTGACTTTATGTGACGAGGTCAAACTGATATCGTATGAAAGATGAAATTCTGTTTTTGACTTGATGACGGAGGTCAAACTAATATCATATAACAGACCAATTCTGTTTGCAGGTTAGACTATATGACGGAGGTAAAACTAATATATCCTATGACAGACCACATTCTGTTTTGACTTTATGTGTCGGAGGTCAAACTAATATCCTATGACAGACCAATTATGTTTTGACTTTATGTGACGGAGGTCAAACTAATATCCTATGACAGACCAATTCTGTTCGGAGGTTATAATGACGGAGGTGAAACTGATATCATATGACAGACCAATTCTGTTTGGACGTTATGCGACGGAGGTCTTTATTTTCAATGTTGGGGATCCTGGCTATCCAGACTAAAACGACTAAAGAATATGATCATTAATTGAATCACAGTGCCCCAATGGACGTGAAAGTATATGTCATAATGCACAGATTACTTTAAATCCATGATATACCACTTCACCTAGATGAACACATGACCCAAGTATGACGTTCGTTGGATAGTAGCAGTATACGAGATAGAGGCAGGATTAACTTTTTGGTCACCTGAGACATATTCTAACCTCCTTTTTTGTCTGTCCATAAACAATTACATTTTCGACTTCTCAGAAACCCCTGAACCCTCTTCAATGAAATTTTGCATAAATGTTCCCTGTCCAAAGGTGAAACAATATTAAGAATCATATGGTCCCCATCTCCCGGGGGACTGCAGGGTCAAATTGACTGACATTTCAAACATCCTTGTCATAGGTTTGGTTTGTTTTTGTTTAACGTCCTATTAACATCTAGGGTCATTTAAGGATGCGCCAGGTTTTGGAGGTGGAGGAAAGCCGGAGTACCCTGAGAAAAACCACCGGCCTACGGTCAGTACCTGGCAACTGCCCCACGTAGGTTTCGAACTCGCAGCCCAGAGGTTGAGGGCTAGTGATAAAGTGTCGGGACTCTGTATAGATGTACTTTATATGTGTTTTCTTCTGAAAACTGTCTTTTATAATATGTAATTTACTGTATAATACTACCAAGTACAAAAAATCTTTCTCATATTATGCTATTCCTGATATCAAGCATTCACACTTACATTTTCCATTGAGCTCAAAATGGACCACATATACTCCATCCAGACAAAATAGCAAAGATGAAAGAGATCAACATCAATATTTAAAACAAGAATACTTGCATACATATTCAAATGACATAAAGCGTATTTATAGTTCGTTCTGGCAATACTCAACCTACTTGTTATATTACAGTATCATCATGTTGCGTCATAAGACCATGTGATTTAAAGTTATAGAGCAATTGGCCATAATAAAACTTATATACAATACACAATACAACCTGCCAGCCTTTAATCTATCCTTACCAGCATTATCGTAGCTTTATATACGTGCTGAAAAATACCTCAGCATGGCGTTAATTTCTCATTACAGTACCATAATTCTACATAATACAATTTAATACATATATATCAATATCACAAAGTATTACTAGCATAAAATCTCAAATGTTCAAAAACATTACACAGTGTAAATATTAGGATACTACACTTAGCCATTCATCAACTGTATCATTTGGTGTATACACCCCAACTGTATGAAGCTGGTTATGTTTTGCTCATCCTTGAAAATGTAAACCAAATATAACATGTTATCTACAGTAATATCAGCAGAGATTTCGCTCTTTATTAATAGTATATTTCTGATATAATATATCTGAGAAAAAACATTCCCTAGCATTTGGAAAACAATGATGTTGTGCAATATAATCAAGACATGGCAAAAGAGCAATAATCATAATAATCAACATTGATAAATCAAGAGCTAGATAAAAGGTACATATTTTTGTTATACATTGCACTCGTGTGATATTGTTCAGTTTCTTCAAGTTCACGTGATGACTGTCCCCTTTATAAAATGGTAAATTTTGCAGAAAAGACACTGTTAGTACCGATATAAGTTCATATCTAAATTCAAAGTTCTGTATGGAGTTGATTAACTGGATTTCTAAACATGTTGTTAGACTGGAACATTTTTTAATTAAACTGTCAAACAAATGAAACAATGATCATTCCGTTATCCCTCGCCTGAGTTGGTAAAGTTTAGTTCATCGTCCACGTGGTTCGACTGGCTGATGTGTGATGGTTACACATGTACACGGGTGTCGATGTCAGAGACAGGATACTGGATAATAATATATACGAAGTACGAAGATATATCATGGCGATGAAGGAACTTCTTTCCATTGGAAATGAAAACAACTGTAAGATGTAAGAAGTGCCGGCTTTTTTCAACTTATGATGACGTCATCGTTTTGACAAAAGTCATAAAATAATCAGAAACATATACAACATGTTTCGGAAACAACGAATCAAAGATATTCAAAAGAAAATGTTGGTTGTATCAATATCAAAACACAGGAAACTTCATCAGAATATAATTCTTCTTCAGAGAAAGTCCATTATCACTTTTCAACTTCCCGCCAGAAAATCACATGGCGTGATGATGTCTTATGTCTGGCCGACGAGCCGAGACTGACTCGCCGGTTAAACCGGCGAATACACAATAAAAAAGCAACATACTGTCGTCAGTTGACCGGGTTTGGATTCTCCACCATGTTCTGTTGTTGATGTGAGTTTTTGGTTTGGAACTCGCTTACATGATGACAAATATCACAGACACACAAAAAAAAACACGTTCATGGTGTCAAAGGAACGCGAGGAACACATCGTAGGAGAGCACAGGGATATCAAGTACATGAATCCTCCCGTTGGTTTTGTTTGCTCTGGTTGGAACTGGTATAGACGGAACTGTCAATACTTGCTATACATGCCTGTGATATTTGTTTAGAAGAGTATACCCGCCCCACAGTAAACTTCATAACTGTCTCGATTAGTTACACTAGGAGCACCACCAGCGGAAGTGTCCACGATGAGATCATGTATACACATTTCTGATGTCTAATTCCCAGTTTGGTAGTGATGGGATGACAGCGTCAGTTATCTTGCACTTTTGTGGTATTATTCACTTTTGGAAGTACATCGTCGCTAAAATTAAAATGAAATAGTCTCTGAGAATATTCTCAATTCACATTCTTTTTCCGAGCGGAAAAGATACAGTGGATTTCTAACAATGTTGACATTTTCTACAGAAGTACAGTTTGAAGCTTGTTCCAATCAATAACAATTCCATGCCATATCCTGGAGTTCAACAAGTAAACAAAGGAGTTCTTGTAGATTTCGCCATGAACTTTCACAAATGAAAATATTGTTCAGTTTTAATAAAGAAGTAAGAGCGATGCTTCGCATTCACCCATGTGGCTAAAATATTTAAACGCGTCATGGAATTAAAATGTAGGTTTTTCAATTGTTCATGTACAAGTATTGACTTCCTGCTGATGGCCACCATCTTTCGGCCCCGTATCATCCTGTCCAGGAATATCTATTTCCTTATACTATTCGTGATGTCGAAACTTTGTCAACGTAGTTCATTAAAATATGTTTTGATCACAGGTAAGAAACTATATATATATATAGTATATAGCCTCGTATTACTATATAGAATGGAGCTTCTCCATTTTATATAGTGATAAGAGGCTATATATTATATATACAATATATAATTTCTTACCCCAAATACAATTTTATATAGTAAAACGAGGGTATATTATATACAATATATAATTTCTTATCCCATGTACCTGTGTTTTGGATAACTCGCTCCTACCACAGGCATCTAGTTAGTATACATAGAAAAAAATATTAGCCCTCTATTCTTACAATACCAACTAGAAGCAGACGCCTGTGCTGTTACGGAATATTGTGTACATATCAATCTTATATAATATGTACATTTCACACGCACAGAATACCGTGTTTAATTTAACACAATTACCAAATCATTCCTGTTGATGTTGATCCTTTACACAGCATTGAAAAATTTTTTTGCCGTTATTGTTAATATTCGAGTCGTTCTATCCTCTCCATAGCAGGATTTTTATGTTGAAAAATTCTTGTACCGCCCAGAGAGTCCTTGTATTCCCTGAGAGCACTGCGTATGTCACCGACCATTTCGTAACAGATCCCTAAGAGGTTGTGGACAATCCAGTATATACTTCCTCCCTGGTGCCTATCATACTTCACGGCCCGAAGTTCAATCAGTGCTGTGTCACGCCTTCTTGTATCGTTAAGCTCATGGTAACACAGAAAGGTTAGGAACACGGCGTAAGGGAGTGGTGGGATAAGTAGTTGGATACTACTGACGTTCGTTAACTCTTGTTGTAAATGAACTGGACAGAAATTTGGATAAGTTTCTCTAAAATCTATGGATGATACACATGCTTGCTGAAATTTGTACAAAATACTATACCCACGCCCACAGTAGAGATGTTCATATCTATCTCCATCCTTCTCACTAATATTTCCATCGAAAACTTTCCACGAAGAGATTAGGTGTCCACACATTTCCAGTGTTTTCATGTAATTCCCAGTCTGGTAGTGATAGGTTGCCAACGTCAGTAGACCCGGACTAGTACAAACCACGGCAAATGGTGATATAAACTTCTTACATTTCTTAAGATATTTATACCTCTGTTTGTTTCCTTCGAGAGGAGCTTGTTTCTCAAATGCCTCCTTCCCTTTCAAACAGAGTAATTGTACTGTATTGTTGTAAGCTATGAATTCATCCATGTCCGACTTTGATTTGCTCAGAAGTTTCAAAGCGGGCAGTACATCAGTTGCATCAGACAAAAAAAAGGACTTTACGAATATTGTGATATCAATTTCTCTTTCTGATCTTACTGGTGTAGGCAGTACTAGTTCCCAGGCTCCATTCTTCACTCTCTGAATATACTCTCCTATAGATGATTGGAAGAATGTTCCTATTGATAGACAACCCCATGTCATATCACGGAGTTCAACAAGTAAACGAAGCAGGTTTTGTTGATTGTTACCATGAACTTTCCCAAGGAACATATTATTCTTGTATATAAAGTAATTAGGACAATATCCTGCTTTCACCCACGTGGCCAAAATATTTAAACACAGCATGAAACACAGAAATATATTCTTTTCTTCCCATAAAGATAAATGTGTGTTTTCTACCGCATTGAGTATATTTGTTTTGATAATATATGATGAGAGAATATCTGTATCCCCATATATTTGTTTCAACTTCCCAGATATCTGTTTTAAAAGGTACTTAAGAAGACAATACACTAGGAACTGGACATGACTGAGAGAATGAATGAGCTTGCGTTCCGCAGTCGCGAACGAAATTCTCCATTGTAGGAATGTGTCGGCTGACGTTTTATCTCCTACAGGGACAAGATGGCAACCACCTTGTACTACCTGATCCCTCAAACATTTATTCGGCCAGTTATACAATCGATGTCTACTCAACCATTCATTGGCCTCGCTTGGCCAACTAGTATATTTGAACGCATGCACAAAATCCATATCTGCTCCTGTACTATCTAGTTTGCCCGACGTAGTAGTAGCTGGTCCATGAGTGTCCATGGTAAGCCTAAACTGATCACTTACATGCTCTGAAAAAGCCTGTGCATACATTTCACTTGATATAAAGTGTACATCTCCAACAGGTACAATCGCATTTAACAAGTGTGAAGGCGATCGTTCGTCCATTCAGCTGCAATTTACATAGCCAGGTCGGCTGTCGGTATCTATCATAATAAATACCGTTTTATTAGCGATATCTGGTGTGATACTGGTTTGTTGGTCAGGACATATAACTACCACAGAATTGTCAATTATCATTTGATCAATGTCAGAGCCCTTCATCTGAATCCCTTCAGCTGTGCTCCCTGTGGAAATCACTTCTTGTTTTGTTTCTATCACAGTTTTTGAATTGCTCACTTACAAGTGTCAGCTTCCTCCTGACGGCCACTTTTTCCCGGCTCCCCATCATCCTGTCCAGGACATGATATAGAATCCAGGAATCCTCGTACAGCTCTCCCTGGTCGGACATCTCTGTGATAGGTCAAAAGCCCTATTATAAAATAGAAATAACAATATCAATACGAAGAGTCCAGAATTATTGTTGGTGATAGCTATAAAATCTTGATCTCTATAAATGTTTATCATTATCTTTAAAACAAACACTAAAGTAGATTATTTAATATTCGTTATGTCGAACCTAATATAATTGTTTTTCCAACAAATTTTGATAAGTCCTGATCTGATGGTATGTCATGTGCGTCACACATACGGAATATCATGTACATCATACATGTACAGAATATCATATACATAATACATGTTCATAATACCATGTACATCATACACATACGGAATATCATATACATAATTCATGTACGGAATATAATGTACATAATACACCTACAGGATATAATTTTAATCATACATTTGTCACAGGGATACAATATATATATATATATAAATATATGTATGTGTGTGTGTGTGTGTGTGTATAATACATGTATTAGGTAAACTATTATCTAATTAGCTATCTTGTATCCGTATGTCTAAGTACATGTGCACGTGCTCCAAAGTTTACTGTCACTGTCTTGTCTGTTAAGTAATTGTTACTGTTCGTACGTTGATGTGTATTGCCATATACGGTATGTTACCACCTGTCGATAGTGTTCGTGTGTGTCTATACATATTTGGCATTGTTGTGTCCAGATGTGATAGGTGAGAATGTCGTTCAAAAGTGCGTGCGTAGGTTAACAAAACCATTTCGTGGTAGAGCGCAGTCGGCCGGTATTGAGCATCGATGACGTATCCTTTAGGGTCCTTTGCTCGGGAACATTTAGACACAACTATAACCAGTTGGTGAAGGCAATTATTATCTATACTATGTGTTGAAAAGAATTATAATAGTCGTTACTTCTTATTCATAGTAGGAACAGTAAATACTTGTTATAGATACCTTTGTATAATTTGTATGCCATTTTTTTTGTATATTTCAGAGGTTTTTATTATTCTTGTTGTATCGTCCATGTCGAGTAAATAAAAGAAGAACTATCGGCAGCAGTGACAACATGCAAATACGGAATATAATGTACATCGTACATGTACAGAATATCATATACATCACACCAGTACGGAATATCATCTACATCTCATTAGTACGGAATACGTTGCCTATCTCTCAAAATAAATTATCATCACAAGCTGGTATATAATTATAAGATATTATGTATATACAAAATGTATGTTATATCTCTATATGACCTTAGACTCATTGATTGCTAAGTATATACCTCTTAATCCCTGTGCAACCCATAACTATTTCCTTAACCAATAATTCCGTTTTTGTCAAAACAGAAACTTACCTAAGGTGGGAACATTTTATTTATAAATATTAAAAAAAAAAAACCCCAGTAAAAATGGAATTTGTCAAAAGCTTTTCTTGGAAACTATGTTACAGCTAGGTTACTGACATGGACCTTATATTAAGTATTTTGACAGTATACTCCCTGTTATATTTTTAGTAAGAACAATGTTGACCTTGACATTTCTAAATACAAACGTGCTACGCTAGATTGACGGACAGAAGGACAACAATTACTAAAGGTCACTCGCCATGAGGATCTAAAACGAGGAGGTAATGAATTAATTTTCATTACTGTACCAGACGAATGTTAATCATGATGTACACAACAATGAGCCTTTGTATGCATTAGTTGGTCACGATCGCTTAATTAGAGAACATTCGTACACAATCTATATAATTTTTCCACACTTTTCACACTATTTTAAATTTATATGACCTCAGCTTAATGTAAAGAGTATGTCCTCTATATATTGTCACCATTGTATACATTTTATATATATTTTGTCACCTTTTCTACCTTAAGAACAGCACGAAAAACCTTAAAGTTGAAAGTTTGGATGGCCGGTTAGAGTGACAGGTTATTTGTTAACTTAAGTACACACTGCCATAAAAGCTAACAAAACACATAGTAACTAATTAATTTTAATAGAACAATAGAATATGGAGCTGATACCCATGAACACTTTCTAGAGTAAGTTTGACCTTTAACTTTCAAAGCTTAAATGCAATTGCAAGCAAGCACTTTAATAAAAGAGCATTGTATGGAGTTATTGCCTGGAAACTGATTTTCTACCTTCAGTAACAGTGACATTGACCTTTGACTTTTGACGAAAAAAGCATCCCAAACAAATACTTTCAATAGGAAAGCACTGTATCAAGTTGAGTTCGATATGCCAAAGGAAACTCGAGTTATAGCACGGAAATAAAAGTGCTGACGGACAGTCTGACAGACGGACGGACGGACATACGAACTGTCACGGTGATTACTATAGCGCACTTTCGTACTGGGCCCTAATTATGTGATGTCAAAATTTGGACCATAAATAGGTCATTTGTCTGTGATAGTGTTAATTTTTGCCATAGAATAGGTCAAAATTATGTGATGGTGTTAATTTTTGCCATGGAATGGGTCAAAATTATATAATTGTGTCAATTTGTGCCATGGAATAAGTCACAATTATGTCCATTACACAGAAATCGTATATAAAATGAGATCTTCAAATAAAAATCCGGTTTATATTGTCAGCACACCTTCTAAGTCAGCTGATCATCTAATCATTTCAAAATTTAAAGAAAAGGTTATTAAACTCATGATAAAAGGTTTTAATTAAGATACCTATGTACTTAACGTTATTTAACTGGGACCCTGTATTACTACTATTTTTAGCGAAAAGGACCTACATCATCATTCAGGATACAATTATTGCTTTTTAAAGGGACGCATTTCTAATAAATGACCAGTACTTGCATGTAACCCTTACTCTCATTTTAAACCAAAAGTACCGCAACAAATGTAGCTATTTTACGGTGAGATATATATCTATGTATACATAGATAATACAGTATCTAACTATCCATAACTGTGGATGTAGTCGAAAGAAATTGAAACGTTCGTTGTTCCAGAAAACTTGTTTATCACCCATATTTTTATCAGATGCCATATTTCACACAGTAGTAAAGTGTCAATCACTGTGGACGACGTTTGTTGTTGTACAATCCCACATCAAAGATAATAAATATCAGGAACATCAGATATTTGTTCTCACGTTGGCGTCTGGATTCCATAGCTATATTTCCAGGTATCAAGTTACAATATTTACAATAGATTTTCTTGTATGGCTGCTAGCCGTAGTCTGCTACAGTACAATACCATTGTTTAGTTTGTCCTGTTGTCTGTATCAAAGTGTTAATATCTTATTACAAAGCAAATGTCATTGTCTGGTTTGTCCTTTTGTCCTTATCAGCCTGTTTTATTTGTGATCCTTCTATATCAAACACACACGACAGTACACCCTGTTTCTGTACACCCAACTCTGAATCGGGTTGCCTGTTGGCAGTCGTTCCTATAAACAATGTACCCGGTCAATGAACCAATGCAGGATTTTCCTATTTTCGTTTTGTATTGATATTACATTGTGGTATGTGGAGTTGTTCATTCACAACAAGGATCTCTAACGGTATCATTTGACCTATATTTAGCCAACACGTACACGATACCTTTGTAATAAATTATGTGTAAATAGTTATCAATAAAAACAGTTTTAGTGACGTCATTGCTATCTTACAATGATAAAGATTACTCTGACATGATCACACTCACTATTCCAAGATTCCAATAATCCTTAACACTATTGTTCTGCTCCTTACTGTTAGCCGTGATCTGTTATAGTATCAATGCCATTGTCTACTTTTTCCTGTTTTCCGTATACTATGCACCCGGACAATAAAGCCAATGTGGGATTTTCCTATTTTCGTTTTGTATAGGTATTACATTATGGTGTTTTTGGGTCGTTCTCTCATAAAAATGATATCTAATGACCTCATTTGGCCTATATTTAGCCAACACGTACACGATACCTTTATAATAACTTATGTGTCAGTAGTTATCAATTAAAAACAGTTTAAGTGACGTCATTGCTATCTGACAAGGAACAAGGACTATTGGTTATCATGTCAGTGCATGAAATATAGCAAATTACCATTGTTGAATAAAACTATTTTTCATGCTCTGACATGATCACTTTTCCAAGATTTCAATAATCTCGAATACTATTGTTCTGCTCCTTATTAGGCCTAGCTAAATCGCAGTCTCTGTCACGTTCACTATTAGTAACGGCTGACACACACAAAAAAAAAATTCAACACCTGAATAAATGTTGAATTGACATGATAATGTTTAACTATATATAACACTGCCCGAGATATATTTTACATTTGTGCTAGGACAGGGGTGTATATCCTCCCATCTAATAAATATATTAGTAACATAAAGATGTCAAATACGTCCCTGACTTTAAGGCATCAATGAACAAAACATCCTGACTCTGTACGAGGTGATTGTGGTCTTGGGTGTTATATATCATCACCCTTCAGTTGACTATAATGCGTACATACGGAAACTGAAAAGCTGAAGTTTACGTTGTATAGTGAAATTTATATGACCTCGGCTTAATGTAAAGAGTATGTTTTCTATACAGGGTTCTACGCCATTATAACCATTGTATATCAATTCATTTTGTCTGTCTTTTTGTCACTTTTTCCACCTTAAGAACAGCACGAAAAACCTTTAAGTCGAAAGTCTGGATGGCCGGTTAGACTGACAGGTTATTTTTTAACTTAAGTACACACTGCCATAAAAGCCAACGAAACACTTTATAACCAATCCATTTTAGGCAGTAGAATATGGAACAAATACCCGTGAACGCTTGATTTCAATCTATAGTATGTTTGATCTTCAACCTTCAAATTTGAAAAGCAATTGCAAGCAAGCATTTAAAGAAAGAGCATTGCGTTGACTGAAAAAAGAAAACTGAAGTTTTTGCACGGAAACTGATTTTCTATATTTTGCAACAGTGACTTTAACCTTTGACTTTTGACATAGAAAATCAATTGTAAACACTGTATCAAGTTTGAGTTCGATAGGCCCAAGGAAACTCAATTCATTGCACGGAAATAAAAGTGCTGACGGACGGACGGACTGACGGATAAGGTGATTAAAATCAGCAAACCGCCTTTCTAGTAAATAACCAGGACGTACACGTAATCCTTACTATTCTTATACCCAGAGTACTGGTATAAATGTAGCTCTTTTACATTTAGATATCTACGGTATACATTACCAAGCGGGTTTACTGGTTTGTACTCACGAGAAGATCGTATTTCACAGTTGAGGATCCAGTAATACAGTATTTAACTCTCCATCACTGTAGATGTTGTCGAATGGAAACTTGGAATGTTCGTTGTACCGGCAAAGTTGTTTATCCCCCATGTTTTTTCAGGAGATGTCATATTTCACACAATAGTGAACTGTCAATCACTGTGTATGACGTTTGTTATGCAATTCCATATATATATTAGGAACATTCCATATTTTTCTCATGTTAACGTCTTGACTCCGTAGCCGTAGCAGTATTTTCATAAATCAAGTTTCAGTCACAATATTTACAGGAATATCTTGCATGGCTGCTAGCAGTAGTCTCCTACAGTATAAATACCCTTGTCTAGTTTGTCCTGTTGTCCGTATCGAGTGAAAGTCTAATAACAACCATTGTCATTGACCATTGTCTAGTATCATAGTCTGTTTTACGTTTTAATCCTCCTATATTAAACACAGACTACAGTAGACCCTGTTTCTCTACACACTAACTCTCAATTGGTATTTCTGTTGACAGTCGTTGCTATACACCCGAACAATAAACCAATGTGGGATTTTCCTACTTTCGTTTTGTATAGATATTGCATTATCGTGTTTTTGAGTCGTTCATTCATAACAAGGAACTCTAACGGTCTCATGGTCCTATATTTAGCCAACACATGCACAAAACCTGTAATAACTTGTGTGAATATATGAATTAAAAGAAAATAACGTCATTGTTGTCTTTCAATAATTAAGGAAAATTTATTGGATTGCATATAAATATATATATTGTCCAGTAATAACGACGGTATAATCCAATATCGGAACTGGATTCTAACAAACAAATTTTCGTTGGATGTATATTACTACTGCTTTTCTTGACAAGGACTCTTTCCTTCTGACAGTTTCTAATGTAGCCTGGTCCACTGGGAAGCCATCCTTATTGCGTCGCTCTATGGTTAAATTTTATCGGAACTAATCTTGCAAGTTTAAAACTGTTTTATTTGATTCGCCCCTACTTGATAATTTTCTGCTGTGTGTGTTTTATTATTTTTCTGAACCTTGTGAGTTCCGGACTTCGTAAGTAAAGTCCTCAAAAGACTTTTCGTTGTTCATTTGTTTCGCCTGCCCCTACAGATGCTTTTGTCGCTCCGTTTCCACCTTCGTTAGAGCATTGCTAATTTTCACACCTTTCAAATTGTCATCTTCACCTGATTCTTTATACTTTGACATTTGTTTACATAAGTGCTGCCCATGTATACAAACAAAGGCCTCCCTATTTTTGCTGCTTACTCCTTCACCTTGTTAAATTATCCCTATCTTATTATCTTGATTAGGACTTGGTCCTTTCTCCTTAACTGCCATTGGATGTTATTAGTATTCTAATAACAATCCTGGTATCGTATCATCATATTTATTTCCTAGGACACTGTATATTGCAATGTTACTGTCTCCTAATTCTGTCATTATTTCCGAAATAATGTTCGTAGAAACTTGAGGTGACTGTGGCATGGCTTTCCGTGTTGCTTACTTCGGCAATTCCTTTGTGCTAAAGTTTTCCTGTACCGAGCCATTCTTCCCTTGCTTTAACTTGTAACATTATATTTGTCGCATTTAGTTTTTGTGGCCTCTTCTAGTTTCAGAATCCTGTTCACAGAGGATCAGGAACAAGAAGGGTTCTACTCCACTTCCTAGCGGTTGGTCTGATTTCCTTCGCAATGACAGCAACAAAACAGAACTCTTTCACTTCCTAGCTGAGAATATTTCTGCAACAGAGAGTCCTATTGACCTTATTGTGACATATGATGAAAATGTGAAATCCAATCGAAGTGAGTTGGGAGGGATTACTTTACTATCTGTTTGTAATCATGAAGAGGCCGACACCCGAATGCTGCTTCATACTGCAGATATTGCAAACACATACCAAAATGTGAATCTCTGTACAGTGGACACAAATGTAGTCGTGTTGGCATTGTCTAAATACAGCGAGATTAATATTGACAAGCCATGGATAGCATTTGGCGTAGGGAAGCATTTCAGCGTTCTTCCTATACATGACATGGTGAGCACTTTAGGAAATGATAAGGCAAATACACTGACGCTGTTCCACGCTTTCACGGGGTGTGATACTGTCTCATCATTTAACGGAAGAGGCAAGAAATCTGCTTGGGATACATGGAATGCTTTTCAAGAACTTACAACAACACTGGGTTATTTAAGCAACTGTCCTGCGAGCATCACCTAGGAGGACATGAGGATATTGGAACGGTTTGTAGTCATGTTGTTTTGCAGAAGTAGCGAACTCACTTATTTCAATGATGCAAGGAAACAACTTTTTACCCAGAAGAACCGTACCATGGAAACTTTACCACCAACCCAAGCTTCACTGCTGCAGCATGCGAAAGTGCAGTTTTCCAAGGAGGACAATGGGGACAATGTCTTGAGCCAATTCAAGAACTACCCTCACCGTCTAACTGGGGATAGAAAAAGGAAACAAGTGGATGGGACCCTTTGGGGTCAACACTTCCTGATGTCGCCACATCAGCACAGGAACTAATCAAGTGTGGTTGTAAAATGGGCTGCAAAAACGCTGGTAAGTGCCTAAAATTCTCATTGGAATGCACAGCATTGTGCGCATGTGAAGGAAACTGCAACAGCGAGGAAAATTGAAGGCACAAATCCTATAAAATATGAACTTGAAGTAGTGAGTCAATTTGAAAAGAAAGATTAGATCAGAATGAAAAAAAAAATCCTAATTGAAATACTCCAAAGAAACTGTATTTTGTTAATGACGTTATGTTCATTGTTTGAGAACGCATTTCGAAAAACAGCTACCCATGAGATGGCAGCCATATTGAAATTCAAACCTGAAGTGGTGGGTATTTGATATTTTGAAAATAACAAATGCACAAATTTATTAAAATGCAAAGAATAACAATGTTTTATGCAATTTAGATAACCATTCAAGCATTTTTAAAGTCTTTATCGAATATATATACACTACCAATCCATGTTTTGTATCGCCAAAATGGCGTCTGGCGGCCATCTTGGAAAAAAAACCGGAAGTGGTGATTTTTGTGATTGCTTCAATATCTAAAATTGATAAATACATTTGAAGAAATGTTGACGCCAAATTTGGTGCTTTTATCACAAAGTGCAGTGTTTTTTCTAATATCCGCTGTGCTATTCTTATAATTCCTCATAATTTCTTGACACTTGTCCTTGATTTCCAAATGGTTACGGTACTCCGGCTTTCCTTCACCTCTAAAAATCTGGCACGTCCTTAAATGGACCTGGTTGTTAATAGGACGTTAAACCAAACCAAAGTTTACGGTGTTTTATTCCTGGACGATTTATTCGCATGTGGGCCGCAACCAGCCAGAGTCTGACGTTTGTAGGATCTTTCCAGACATAACGTTATATATCCTATTGCAGTGGTGAACGCGACATCGTGGCGTCCAGTTCTGAGGATATTTGAATGCAATCCTACAAGTCCATCCACTATCTTCTCTGTCAAAGTTAAAGTTTATCGTGAATGTAGAAATCGGTAACCTCGACCTTGTTTGCAATTTGTGCTAAATTTTGATCATAAATTTCTTTCCAGGGTCCGTCTGTGTTCGTTGCTTGGGGCGCCGCCATCTTTCTTTTACGAAAGTGATGGCATGACTGCCTGATTGCCCATTATATGATCTAATGTCCTCGTGATAGAGATATTTGTTGCAACTATTTGTTTACTTGTTCTCCTTTGAACTTTTTCTAGAGCGGCACTATTCTTCTTTGTTGTTATTTTTAATGATGTTGTTACGTATTCCAGATGGGGTCGAACCAGAGTTTTGTACAGAATTGTAAATATAGTTTTGTCCGTGAACTTAATGGTTCTCCTTATTACGTATTAAACACGATCAGCGTTTTTACCTGAATTCTCCACTGTTTATTGAATTTTAGCTGGTTGACGACGATTACTCCCAAATAGTTTTCATCCTCAACATTTGTTATGTTTTCACCATTGATTTTGTAGGCTCCTGGGTCAGGGCTGCTTAGATGCAGGTGTTTACATTTGGTAGAGTTGAAATTAAGTTGCCAGTCGTTTGACCTTATGTAGAGACTATCAATATATTGTCGTAAAGCATTTTGGTCATCAAGGGAGGCGATTACTGGGATTTGAGTGTCGTCGGCAAATATTTGTATTTCTGACGACATCGGGTAGGTTATTAATGTAGATTAAAAAGAGGGTTAGCCCAAAAACACTCCATATGGAGATCCCACTTCTGACACCAATGTAATAAGATGATTCGCCGTTAATGGTTACCCTGTATTTCCTGTTTGTAATTTTTTTTCTATCCAGCGTATTTATATACAACGAAACACACAAGAACAGTTTACCTGTTTATTTACTACAGTAATATATAAATATATACAAGACATAACATTTGGCGTATCAGGGGCTACTCACTCAATACCAAAACCTTAACACATTGACTCTGAGGTGTCCCTGCAGAGCAGCTATAAGATCGAGACTCAAAGGATACAGAGAAACAACTAGACCCTGGACGCTTCCAGAGAAGCTGCTAGACTCTGAAACGAATCTGGAGATGCTGAATGAGAATAGAATATACAATAACTAGCTAGACCCTCAACGATATGAGAGAAGCTGTATATGCTAGCTAGACCCTCAACGATATGAGAGAAGCTGGAGCATACCGTCATAGAATATATTCTATTATAATATTGGGGGCAAAATTCCCCATGAATTAAAAGCCATGAATTAAAAACCTAAACATATAAAGCTATTTCCCAATTATGAGTGAGTAACCCAAACTACAACCCAAGGTAGGAGGACACATGTTTACTGGAGCTCTTATACACGAGACTTCAGCTTGAAATAGCTGAAAAAAAAACAAACTATAAGGTATACATAGAATTATAATACTCAATAGTGAACATAGATATACAAAAAGAAAGTGCTGCAGGGGATGGCGGGTGGGAACGCAGAACACTTCCTTGCTGCAAGGCACAGAAAACTATACCGGGGGGTGCAAAATCCCCAACAGGGTGACCCCCAAAGTGGACGCTGATTGGTCAATCAACCACATCCTTCTTATCTCATTTACATATCAACATGTACCGATACACATACACATGGCAAAAACAAAACATGTATACACACAATAAAAACTATAGGGTAATAAGTAATTTATAAGGCATGAAGCAAATTCGTTGTATATAAACTATAATTTAATCTTAAATATCAAATTATCATTTTATATACAACGAAACACACAAGAACAGTTTACCTGTTTATTTACTACAGTAATATATAAATATATACAAGACATAACATTTGGCGTATCAGGGGCTACTCACTCAATACCAAAACCTTAACACATTGACTCTGAGGTGTCCCTGCAGAGCAGCTATAAGATCGAGACTCAAAGGATACAGAGAAACAACTAGACCCTGGACGCTTCCAGAGAAGCTGCTAGACTCTGAAACGAATCTGGAGATGCTGAATGAGAATAGAATATACAATAACTAGCTAGACCCTCAACGATATGAGAGAAGCTGTATATGCTAGCTAGACCCTCAACGATATGAGAGAAGCTGGAGCATACCGTCATAGAATATATTCTATTATAATATTGGGGGCAAAATTCCCCATGAATTAAAAGCCAAATTGAACGAAATGTTAAAACAAGAGTAACACGAAGGTTCAACATAAAGTGAGAGCCCCCAATAAAGTTGTTGTATCTTAATTGAGCAGCTGCCCTAGCAGAGAACTGCCTATGATAGTCATAGAATCCGACCGTGTATCTGGTGCCCATGTCAACTAGGTCTCTTTCGTAGAGATCCAACTCCACACGTCTAGACGGGTAGACAGAACACATGACCTGTTTGTACACCCCGAAAGCTAAGATGAATTCATTCAAAGTTAAATTCCTGGAGAGTCTAACATCGGGTTTATCATTAGAGTGGCCGTTTGGGTCGCTACTGCCAACGAAGTACGGAATTAAAAGCGCTGCCAAATTCACATCCCTACCGGTAATTATCTGGTGACGTAAAGCAGGGGAAATAGTTTCTACTAAGGGCAGCGATTGAGACACATAGCCGAATCTAGTTCTTTCACTGATCTCACCTTGAGAAGTGGCCGATTCCTCAAATCTTTTGTAAGCTGTGTCCAAAGTAAAATCAGCTGGTGAAGTAGGCACCGGTAGCCTCAGAGAGTCGACAGCTGTCTGACTAGAGCTGCCAGCTGCGGCTGCAACTTGTCGCCTGTCTCGTGCTTCATTCTCTGTATTTCCCAACCTGTTCTCCAGTCGAATATAAGAGTCTTGTAGCGTTGCGACGCTTTCCGAGAGACTTGTAACGATGTTAACCAGGCGATCTTAGTTAGTTGTAGAATCACCGGTAGATACAGCTACTTCCGTGACGCCATCTTGCCGCGGTGGATTGTGGTATACCGCACCTCTACTGGGGCGAGCGGAGGGGTTTGTAGTCCTCGTTTCCGAGCGTGTCGCTTCCCGTAACTTTTTTACCAATGTCATACGTTTTGAACCCGCTTTAAAAGCGATGTTTTTGGATCGTAATTCCTCCTGTAACCTAGCGATCGTCCAGTTTTCGTAAAGCTCTGGATCGTAAGGCAAAGGCCTCGCATTCCTACGCTTCGGACCCATAATGGTGACACGGAGACTGTGAGAGTTCACGAGGCCGAGAGGTCAAAGTTTACGTACTAATCCAGTGTTTACAAAACACCGCACAGAACACGAACAACGTGGGAGTCTCTAGCTTAATAAAACACGTCACTTACAGTTGTGGGGAGGCAGTTACGAACTGTTCTTCTGAGAAAGTTAAATCCAAAATGGCGTAGCTCCAGACTCGTGAAGATTGGAAAGTTTCTTAAGTTTGGCACACTTTCACGATCACCACAACGACGTAACCATCCAAAAAAGTTCACCGAAGAATAGTGTTAGTTATAGCGATTATTTTGGGAAAATAACGACGTATGAAGAGAAGAAGAGCTTGAAAAGCCGAGATAAAAACGCAGAACACTTCCTTGCTGCAAGGCACAGAAAACTATACCGGAGGGTGCAAAATCCCCAACAGGGTGACCCCCAAAGTGGACGCTGATTGGTCAATCAACCACATCCTTCTTATCTCATTTACATATCAACATGTACCGATACACATACACATGGCAAAAACAAAACATGTATACACACAATAAAAACTATAGGGTAATAAGTAATTTATAAGGCATGAAGCAAATTCGTTGTATATAAACTATAATTTAATCTTAAATATCAAATTATCATGTAGTTGACCCTTAATTCCATATTCTGCTAATATTTTTAGTATTCTTTGGCAATACTGTGTTTATTATCTAGATACTCCGTCCAGTTTTCTAATGCGCTAATTAGTTGTGCGACACAAGAGTGGTCTTTACGAAATCCAACTTGGCAAACAGTGAACATGTTGTTTCGTTCCGTTTGTCCAAAATTTCATCTTTTACTATCCTGTAGTTTTCTGGCATTTTATGTATATAACATTTAATAGTTTGTTGTTCTTCAATCATTGGTGGTGTAGATGGTAAAAGTCATAACTGTTGACTCGTTGGTTGGCCAGCCTTTTATTTTGGTTTACATACATAGTAAATGTACAAACATAGTTTCAACAGTAGTGAAATGACTTATCCTGGGCTGCCGCCCAGGACATTGTCTTGGAGTGGCCCGTTGACCGGCTCCCGACTACTGCTCCGAACTGCTTACTATGTGGTTCTAAATACATAAGATACACATATCCAGTAGTCCACGTGGCATGGTGATGTAAACATTTCGGTAATATTGTTACATAATACATGCTAACGCCAGGTATTTAATAAACCTTATGCCCCTGGCACTTATCATGTGGTCAATATAGATTAGGTAACCTAGCTTACTACATGTCTGGTAAATGTTTGACTGTCTGACTATACACATGTATAATTTACCAATATTTTGTCTGAAACATGTTTCGATACATGTATAGCCGTCTCATCTGCAAGTTTTCCGCCTTGTGCGACAAATCCCTTATGTTAAAGGTTTTTCGAAATAGTTTTAAGAGGTTCCGAAGTGATTCTGCAGCAGATTTCAATATAACTTGTGGAATATTGTCAGGGCCACAGGTTTGTTAGATTTCAAGTTTTTAAAACATTGATCTTGATCTTGATTTGTGCACTATCTAAATTCAGGGATTTGTTCTATATCTAAATTTTCTATATTCTCCTTGGGCTAAGTTTTTGACTCGACATGTTTCCAGAAGGATTTACTGTTTATTTTTATGTTATCAGCATGCTACTTTTCATTTTTTTTTTTATTTGGTTATTTCCTTTTTAGCTTTTCTCTTTGATAAATTGTAATGTTTGATTTCTGACGTGTTGGGAGTTTTTCCCACAATCCTTGCTTCAGTCGCGTTCCAAGTCGTTTATCTATACTGAAGAATCATGTTATCTTACAAAGAGAGCTCTAACAAAGGGAAAGAACTCTTACAGTTCACGTTCCAAATTATCTCCCCTAGATCATACGCCTTTACTGTTACAAAATATTATGTAATCTCATCACACCTATAAAACCATATACACAAAATGAAATTGGGATAACACAATTTTACCATGGGTGTAAGAGATTACAATAAAAAGATGAAAGTAAGCAGCTTACTATGATACTGAATAAGATATTTTAAAAGTATACACTACTATAGATGTACTTTATATGTTTTTTCTTCTTCTGAAAACTGTCTTTTATATGTAATTTACTGTATAATACTACCAAGTACAAAAATCTTTCTCATATTATGCTATTCCTGATATCAAGCATTCACACTTACATTTTCCATTGAGCTCAAAATGGACCACATATACTCCATCCAGACAAAATAGCAAAGATGAAAGAGATCAACATCAATATTTAAAACAAGAATACTTGCATACATATTCAAATGACATAAAGAGTACATATAGTTCGTTCTGGCAATACTCAACTTACTGTTTTTATTACAGTATCATCATGTTGCGTCATAAGACCATGTGATTTAAAGTTATTGAGAAATTGGCCATAATAAAACTAATATACAATACACAATACAACCTGCCAGCCTTTTATCTATCCTTATCAGTCTTATCGTAGCTTTATATACGCGCTGAAAAATACCTCAGCATGGCGTTAGTTTCTCATTACAGTTCCATACTTCTACATGATACAATTTAACACATATATATATATCAATATCACAAAGTATTACTAGCATAAAATCTCAAATGTTCAAAAACATTACACAGTGTACAATATTATGATACTACACTTAGCCATTCATCAACTGTATCAGTTGGTATATACACTCCAACTGTATGAAGCTGGTTTTGTTTTGCTCATCCTTGCAAATGTAAACAAAATATAACATGTTATCTACAGTAATATCAGCAGAGATTTCGCTCTTAATTAATAGTATATTTCTGATATAATATATCTGAGAAAAAACATTCACTAGCATTTGGAAAACAATGATGTGGTGTAATATAATCAAGACATGGCAAAAGAGCAATACTCATAATAATCAACATTGATAAATCAAAAGCTAGATAAAAGGTACATATTTTTGTTATACATTGCACACGTGTATATATATGATATTGTTCAGTTTCTTCAAGTTCACGTGATGACTGTCCGCTGTTATAAAATGGTAAATTTTGCAGAAAAGACACTGTTAGTACTGATATAAGTTCATATCTAAATTCAAAGTTCTGGAGTTGATTAACTGGATCTCAAAACATGTTGTTAGACTGGAACATTTTTTAAATTAAACTGTCGAACAAATGGAACAATGATCATTCCGTTATCCCCCGCCTGAGTTGGTAAAGTTTAGTTAATCGTCCACGTGGTTCGACTAGCTGATGTGTGATGGTTACACATGTACAAACGGGTGTCGATGTCAGAGACAGGATACTCGATAATTATATATACGAAGTACGAAGATACAACATGGCGACGAAGGAACTTCTTTCCTTTGGAAATGAAAACATCTGTAAGAAGTGCTGGCTATTTTCAACTTATGATGACGTCATCGTTTTGACAAAAGTCATAAAATAATCAGAAACATATATAACATGTTTCGGAAACAACGAATCAAAGAAGATATTCAAAAGAAAATGTTGGTTGTATCAATATCAAAACACAGGAAACTTCATCAGAATATAATTCTTCTTCAGAGAAGTCCATTATCACTTTTCAACTTCCCGCCAGAAAATCACATGGCGTGATGATGTCTTATGTCTGGCCGACGAGCCGAGACTGACTCGCCGGCCAAACCGGCGAATACACAATAAAAAAGCAACATACTGTCGTCAGTTGACCGGGTTTGGATTCTCCACCATGTTCTGTTGTTGATGTGAGTTTGTGGTTGGGAACTCGCTTACATGATGACAAATATCACAGACACACAAAAAAACACGTTCATGGTGTCACAGGAACGTGAGGAACACATCGTAGGAGAGCAGAGGGATATCAAGTACATGAATCCTCCCGTTGGTTTTGTTTGCTCTGGTTGGAACTGGTATAGACAGAACTGTCAATACTTGCTATACATGCCTTTGATATTTGTTTAGAAGAGTATACCCGCCCCACAGTAAACTTCATAACTGTCTCGATTAGTTACACTAGGAGCACCACCAGCGGAAGTGTCCACGATGAGATCATGTATACACATTTCTGATGTCTAATTCCCAGTTTGGTAGTGATGGGATGACAGCGTCAGTTATATTGTACTTTAGTGGTATTATTCACTTTTGGAAGTACATCGTCGCTAAAATTAAAATGAAATAGTCTCTGAGAATATTCTCAATTCACATTCTTTTTCCAAGCGAAAAGATAAAGTGGATTTCTAGCAATGTTGACATTTTCTACGGAGTACTGTTTGAAGCTTGTTCCAATCAATAAACAATTCCATGCCATATCCTGGATTTCAACAAGTAAACAAAGGAGTTCTTGTAGATTTCGCCATGAACTTTCACAAATGAAAATATTGTTCAGTTTGATAAAGAAGTTAGATACTTTATAGCCTCGTATTACTATATAGAATGGAGCTTCTCCATTTTATATAGTGATAAGAGGCTATATATTATATATACAATATATAATGTCTTACCCCAAATACAATTTTATATAGTAAAACGAGGGTATATTATATACAATATATAATTTCTAATCCAAGTATCTGCGTTTTTGATAACTCGCTCTTACCACAGGCATCTGGTTAGTATTCATAGAAAAATATTGGCCCTCTATTCTTACAATACCAACTAGAAGCAGACGCCTGTGCTCTTACGGAATAGTGTGTACGTATCAATCTTATATAATATGTACATTTCACGCGCATAGAATACCGTGTATAATATAACACAATTACCGAATCATTTCTATTGATGTTGATCCTTTACACAGCATCGAAAATATTTTTTTGCCGTTATTGTTGATATTCTCTCCATGGCGGGATTGTCATAATGAAAAGGTTGTGCACCACTCAGAGAGTCCTTGTATTCCCTGAGAGCACGGCGTATGTCACCGACCATTTCGTAACAGATTCCTAAGAGGTTGTGGACAATCCAGTATATACTTCCTCCCTGGTACTTATCATACTTCACGGCCCGAAGTTCGAGCAGTGCTGTGTCACGTCGTCTTGTGTCGTTAAGCTCGTGGTAACACAGAAAGGTTAGGAACACGGCGTAAGGGAGTGGAGGGATTATTATCTTGAAACCACCGACTTTCGTTAATTCTTGTTGTAAATGAACTGGACAGAAATTTGAATCTTTTTCTGTAAAAGCCATGTATGATACACATGCTTGCTGAAATTTGTGCAGAAGACTATACCCAAGCCCACAGTAGAGATGTTCGTATATGTCTTGATCTTTCTCACTTATATTCTCAACGAAAACTTTCCACGAGGAAATCATGTGTCCACACATTTCCAGTGTTTTCATGTAATTCCCAGTCTGGTAGTGATAGGTTGCCAACGTCAGTAGACCTGGACTTGTACAAGTTACGGCAAGTGGTGATATAAACTTCTTACATTTCCTAAGATATTTATACCTCTGTTTGTTTCCTCCGAGAGGAGCTTGTTTCTCAAATGCCTCCTTCCCTTTCAAAGAAAGTGCATGTACTGTATTGAAGTAAGCTATGAATTCATCCATGTCCGACTTTGATTTGCTCAGAAGTTTCAAAGCGGGCAGTACATCAGTTGCACGAAACAAAACGAAGGACCGTACGAATATTGTGATATCAATTTCTCTTTCTGATCTTACTGGTGTAGGCAGTACTAGTTCCCAGGCTCCATTCTTCACTCTCTGGATAGTCTCTCCTATAGATGATTGGTAGAATGTTCCTATTGATAGACAACCCCATGTCATATCACGGAGTTCAACAAGTAAACGAAGCAGGTTTTGTTGATCGGGACCATGAACCTTCCCAAGGAACATATTATTCTTGTATATAAAGTAATTAGGACAATATCCTGCTTTCACCCACGTGGCCAAAATATTTAAACACAGCATGAAACAAAGAAATATATTCTTTTCTTCCCATAAAGATAAAGGTGTGTTTTCTACTGCATGGAGTATAGTTGTTTTGATAATATATGACGAGAGAATATCTGTATCCCCATATATTTGTTTCAACTTCCCGGATATCTGTTTTAAAAGGTACTTAAGAAGACAATACACTAGGAACTGGACATGACTGAGAGAATGAATGAGTTTGCGTTCCGCAGTCACGAACGAAATTCTCCATTGTAGGAATGTGTCGGCTGATGTTTTATCTCCTACAGGGACAAGATGGCAACCACCTCGTGCTACCTGATCCCTCAAACATTTATTCGGCCAGTTATACAATCGATGTCTACTCAACCATTCATTGGCCTCGCTTGGCCAACTAGTACATTTGAACGCACGCACAAAATCCATATCTGCTCCTGTATTATCTAGTTTGCCCGACGTAGTAGTAGCTGGTCCATGAGTGTCCACGGTAATCCCGAATACATCACTTGCATGATCTGATAACAACCGTGCATACATTTCACTTGATATAAAGTGTACATCTCCAACAGGTACAATCGAATTCAACAAGTCTGGAGTGCATCTTCGTCCAATCAGCTGCAAAGTTACATAGCCAGGTCGGCTGTCGGTATCTCTCATAATAAATACCGTTTCATTAGCAATATCGGTTGTGATACTGGTTTGCTGGTTAGGACATATAACTACCACAGAGTTGTCAATTAGCATGCGATCTTGGTCCGAGCCCTTCATCTGAATCCCTTCAGCTGTGCTTCCCGTGAGAAACGTTTCTAGCTTTGTTTCATCATAGTTATATATAAGTGTCACCTTCCTCCTGACGGCCACTATTTCCCGGCTCCCCATCATCCTGTCCAGGACATGATATAGAATCCAGGAATCCTCGTACAGCTCTCCCTGGTCGGACATCTCAGTGATATGTCAAAAGCCCTATTATAAAATAGAAATAACAATATCATACGAAGAGTAAATAATTATTTTTGGTGATAGCTATAAAATCTTGATCTCTATTTTTAAATGTTGATCATTATCTTTAAAACAAACACTAAAGTAGATTATTTAATATTCGTTATGTCGAACCTATGCAATATTGTGTACATATCAATCTGATGGTATGTCATGTACGTCACACATACGGAATATCATGTGCATCATACATGTACAGAATATCATATACATGTACATCATACATGTACAGAATATCATATACATAATACATGTACAGAATATCATATACATGTACATCATACATGTACAGAATATCATATACATGTACATCATACATGTACAGAATATCATATACATAATACATGTACAGAACATAATGTACATAATACACTAACAGAATATAATTTTAATCATATATGTGTCACAGGGATACAATATATATATATATATATATATATTATATATATATATGTGTGTGTATAATACATGTATTAGGTAAACTATTATCTAATTAGCTATCTTGTATCCGTACATGTGCACGTGCTCCAAAGTTTACTGTCAGTGTCTTGTCTGTTTAGTATTCGTGACTGTTCGTACGTTGATGTGTAATCCCATATATGGTATGTTACAACCTGTCGGTAATGTCTGTGTGTGTCTATATTTGGCAGTGTTATGTGTCATGTGAGAATGTCGTTCAAACGTGTGTGTGTATGTAAACAAAACCCTTATACTTTCGTGGTACAGCGCAGTCGGCCGGTAATGAGCATCGAGGACGTATCCTCCGGGGTCCTTTGCTCGGGAGCATATAGACGACATTTAGACACAACTATAACCAGTTGGTGAAGGTATTTATCATCTATACTATGTGTAGAATAGAATTATAATAGTCGTTACTTCTTATTCATGGCAGGAACATTAAATACTTGTTATAATTGTCATTGTATACTTAGGCCAGTTTACTGTATATTTCAGAGGTTTTTCTTATTCTTGTTGTCTCGTCCATGTCGAGGAAATAAAAAGAACTATCAGCAGGAGTGAATGTCATCTTATTATTCATTTGGCTGTGACACATGTACAGAATATAACGTACATCATACATGTACAGAATATCATGTACATCACACCAGTACGGAATAGCATGTACATCTCATTAGTACGGAATAACATGTACATCTCATTAGTACGGAATACGTTGCACATCGCTCAAAATAAATGATCATCACAAGCTGATATATAATTATGAAACATTATGTATATATGCTATATTTCTATATGACGTTAGACTCATTGATTGCTAAGTATATACCCCCTACTCCCTGTGCATACCTATCATTATTTCCTGAACCAATAATACCATTGTTGCCAAAAAAAGAAACTTACCTGAGGTGAGATCATTTTATAAACAAAACAAAAAAACAAAAAAAAACAGTTAAAATGGAATTTGTCAAAAGCTGTTCTTGGAAACTATGTTACAGCTCGATTACTTGACAAGGCCCTTAGATGAAATATTTTGACAGTATACTCCCTGTTATATTTTTTAGTAACAACGACGTTGACCTTGACATTAGGACATTTTAAACCCCTGTTCTAAAACCTCATACCACATAGAAGTTCGGAGAAAATTTCCAAATACAAACGTGCTACGCTAGATTGAAGGACAGAAGGACTACAATTACTAAAGGTCATTCGCCATGAGGGTCTAAGGCGAGGAGGTAGTTATATTCGCCTGTTCAAAGTGAACAAGTGAAAGTTAATTTTTATTACTTTACCAGACGAATGTTAATTTTGATGTACACAACAATGAGCCTTTTTTATGCATTGGTTGGTCGCCATCGCTTAATTAGAGGACATTCGTAAAAAATCTATATGATTATTTCCACACTTTTTACACTATTTCAAATTTATATGACCACAGCTTAATGTAAAGAGTATGTTTTCTATATATTGTCACCATTGTATATCAATTCAGTTTTTCTGTCTTTTTGTCACTTTTTCCACCTTAAGAACAGCACGAAAAACCTTTAGGTCAAAAGTCTTGATGACCGGTTAGACTGACAGATTATTGATTAACCTTAAGTACATTCTGTCATAAAAGCTAACAAAACACATAGTAACTAATTCATTTTTGACAATAGAATATAGAGCTAATACCCATGAACACTTGGAGTACTTTCTAGAGTAAGTTTGATCTTTAACTTTCAAAGCTTAAATGCAATTGCAAGCAAGCATTTTAATAAAAGAGCATAGCATAGAGTTATTGCATGGAAACGGATTTTCTACATTCAGCAACAGTGACCTTGACTTTTGACTTTTGACAAAGAAACCATCCCAAACAATTACTTTCAATAAGAAAGTACTGTATCAAGTTTGAGTTCGATATACCCAAGGAAACTCATGTTTTAGCACGGAAATAAAAGTGCTGACGGACAGACTGACAGACGGATGGACTGTCACGGTGATACTATAGCGCACCTTCGTACTGGGCCCTAATTATGTGAAGGTGTCAATGTGCGCCATGAATAGTTCATAATTATGTGATAGTGTTATTTTTTGCCATGGAATATGTCAAAGTTATATGATAGTGTCAATTTGTGCCATGGAATAAGTCACAATTATGTTCATTACATAGAAATCTTTTATAAAATCAAATATTTACAAATCCGGTTTAAATTGTCAGCACACCTAAGTTATTACAGCTGATCATCTAATCATTTCAAAATTTAAAGAAATGTTATTTAATTTCATGATAAAATAGTTTTAATTAAGATACCTTGAGCCTAACATTATTTAACTGGGACTCTTTATTACTACTATTTTTTAGCGAAAAGGACCTACATTTAAGATACAATTATTGCTTTTTAAAGGGACGCGAAAGTAACTTAACCTAGCATAACGCCTTTCTAATAAATAACCAGTACTTGCATGTAATCCTTACTCTCATTTTAAACCAAAAACACTTCAACAAATGTAGCTATTTTACAGTTAGATATATATCTATCGTATACATTCCCAAGCAGGTTTTCTGATTTTTACTTACGGGATCCGGTAATACAGTATCTAACTTTCCATAACTGTGAAGGTGGTCGAAAGGAAATTTGAAACGTTCGTTGTACCAGAAAACTTCTTTATCATCCATATTTTTTTTCAGGAGATGTATTTCACACAGTAGTAAAGTGTCAATTACTGTGGACGACGTTTGTTGTTGTACAATCCCACATCAAAGATCTTAAGTATCAGGAACATCAGATATTTGTTCTCGTGTTGACGCCTGGATTCCATATCTATGCTTCCATGTATCAAGTTACAATATTTACATTGGTTTTTCTTGTATGACTGCTAGCCGTAGTCTGCTACAGTATCAAGACTATTGTCCAGTTTGTGCTGTTTTCTGTATCAAAGTGATATCTTATTACAAAACAAATGTCATTTTCTAGTTTGTCCTATGTCCGTATTTACTTGTAATCCCTCTATATCAAACACAGACTACAGTAGATCCTGTCTCTTTCTGTACACATTAACTCTCAAATGGTTTGTTGGACGATAAACCAATGTGGGATTTTCCTATTTTCGTTTTGTATATGTATTACATTATGGTAGTTGTTCATTCATAACAAGGCTCCCCCAACGGTCTCATTTTACCTATATTTAGCCAACACGTACACGAACCTATGTAATAACTTATGTGTCAGTAGTATCAATGAAAACATTTAAAGTGACGTCATTGCTATCTGACAAAGATACAGCTTACTCTGACATGATCACACTCACTATTCCAAGATTCCAATAATCCTTAATACTATTGTTCTGCTCCTTACTGTTAGCCGACATCTGCTACAGTATCAATGCCATTGTCTACTTTGTCCTGTTTTCCTAATACTATGCACCCGGACAATAACCCAATAAGGGATTTTCCTATTTTCGTTTTGTATAGACATTACATTATGGTGTTTGTGAGTCGTTCACTCATACAAACGATCTCTAATGACCTCATCTGGCCTATATTTAGCCAACACGTACCTTTCTAATAACATATGTGTCAGTAGTTATCAATTAAAAAACCGCTTAAGTGACGTCATTGCTAACTGACAAGGAAAAGGAACTATTGGTTATCATGCCAGTGCATGAAATATAACAAATTACCATTGTTGAATAAAACTATTTTTCGTACAATGACATAATCACTATTCCAAGATTTCAATAATCTTGAATACTATTTTTCAGCTCCTTATTAGGCCTAGCTAAATATTTTACATTTGTGCGATGACAATGGTGTATATCCTCCCATGTAATAAATATATTAGTTAAAAGTAACATAAAGATGTAAAATACGTCCCTGACTTTTAGGCATCAATGAACCAAATATCCTGACTCCGTACAAGGTGATTATTGTTTTGGGTGTTATATATCCTCACCCTTCAGTTAACCACAATGCGTACACACGGAAGCTGAAAAGCTGAAGTTTATGTTGTATATTGCTTGTATTACAAAAATAGAAATTATGCGTAAAATTCCACAGGTAGGGATTTAAAATGTATGTGGAAAACTCCAAACGTACGCTAGTGACTTGTATCTATTGTTATGTTAATTTGAGAATTGCGGTTCAACACCCTCACTAACATTGGATGAATTGTTAGAAAAATTAAATGAACTATAAAAGTTTTCTTGGCAATATTCAGTTTCGTACATGGTAGAGTTCCTCTTGTTTTTCAAATTTATAATTAGATGTATCTACATTGTGTGTGGTATTAATATTGTTCAGTTAATTAGTTAAGCGGTTTAAACCAGGGATTGGTGAACTGCAAAGTCGGAATAAATCGTACGATACCGGTTCGTTAGAAATAGGCGATATTCGGGATATTTATTTATCGTATAGTCGTATGCTGAGCCGTTGAACATTCAAAATCTGAATGTCGTATGTCTAGCCGCTGAACATTCAAAATCTGAATGTCGTATGTCGTATGTCGAGCTGCTGAACATTCAAACTCTGAATGTCATATGTCGTATGTCTAGCTGCTAAACATTCAAAATCTGAATGTCGTATGGCAAGCTGCTGAACATTCAAATCTGAATGTCATATGTTGTATGTCGAGCAGCTGAACATTCAAACGTTTCCTCGTTGGCCAGTAAAAAACACAGGATAGGAATTTTATGATATTAAAGGTCGTATATCGTATGTCTAGCCGCTGAACATTCAAAAGGTCCCTCGTTGGTCAGTGAAAACACACGATAGGAATATTTTGAATGTTGAATGTAGTATGCCGTATGGTGTGCTAACTTCACACAGCCAATTTTTTTTAAACCCCTAT
This sequence comes from Pecten maximus, assembly GCF_902652985.1. Classification (NCBI taxonomy): domain Eukaryota; kingdom Metazoa; phylum Mollusca; class Bivalvia; order Pectinida; family Pectinidae; genus Pecten; species Pecten maximus. Next base: position 15,006,874 of record NC_047025.1, on the reverse strand, counting down.
TATACAACCTCATATCACAGTGTAACTTCATGTGAAGTACGGAGATAATATCCAGAAAAAAAATGCTACGCTAGATTGAAGGACGGAAGGACAACAATTACAAGAGGACACTCGTCATTTGGGTCTAAGACAAGAGGTAGTTATATTCTCCTGTTCAAAGTGAATGAGTAAATATTAATTTCCATTACTGTACCAGAAGAATGTTAATTTTGATGTAAACAGCAATAAGCCTTTTTAGGTATTGGTTGGTTACCATCACTTTATTAGAGGCCATTTGTACTAAATCTATATTATTACTTACACACTTTTCGCACTATTTGAAATTGATATGACCAACCAGTTCCCAGGACACTACAAGCCCAGCCTCAGTGACCACTGGAATGACCTCTGCATAGATCAGGTAAATAACATCGCCTCATCAAACTGACCTCTGAATTCTGGCTTTGGTACTCTCTGAGTAACCCTAAACTGACCAATTATGTCTTCCTAGGGTACAGTCAGAGTAATTTAATTAGATAGTAAGTAAGTTAGTTACTAGTTTAATGCCACATCACTCTGCCTATTGCTAGGTTTCTTCTCGCTGACTACACAGTCAATGTTAAGTTGGCATGTCAGAGTTACTGTGACCTTCAAACTGATCACTGTTGTCAACCTAAGGATCAGAGTGTACTTAAACTGACCGCTGTAGTCTTGCTATGATACTGTCAGGGGGACCTTCAAACTGACCACTTACTATACTATGTGTATTAACCTAAGGAACAGAGTGACTTTCATACTGACCACTGTAGTCCGGCGATGATACTGTCAGGGGGACCTTCAAACTGACCGCTTACTTTAATATGTGTATCAACCTAAGGAACAGAGTGACCGTCATACTGACCACTGTAGTCTAGCTATGGTCCTGTCAGAGTGACCACTGATCATATTTTTGGTGTAAAAATCCACAAAAATACCATTTCTGGATACGGGTATGACAGTGAGATAGAAGGCAGGAACATATCTGTAATATAATATAGTACATGCTACATTTAGAATGTATTCTGTTTTTTTCAATGAACTCTTTGTTGACAGAGACAGTAATCTATTTTTGCTATGAACATAGGTGAAGGTATCAATCTACAATGGTGGCCAAGAAAAGGCCTACATCACGTTCAATGCGGTTGGTGCCGATAAGAACAGCTGTTTCACTGCTGATAGGATAATTGACTCCTCTTACACGGACATTAGAAATGCTCCTAAAGAACTCTTCAGTCTTATGGGGTGAGTACCCTTGTGTTTTGTTTGCCTACGGTAGTTTATCAAATCAAACCTAACTCCCAACATTTATTGGCCAGCTTAACAGGTGGGAGATTTCCATTGGTTTAAGAGGATGCAATTATTTTCTATGTTCTGATTGGCTGTCACACTCTTTAAAGACGCATCAACAAAGGCCCTTTTACTGTATACACGTAGCAAATGTTCAGTAACAGAATACTTTGGTGGATGATTTCTATTACTATGTTCTCAAGGTTTCTATGGAAATTGCTAAACTAAGAATCTAGTTTTGTTTTCCTTCATTCATGTTTTACATTTTCATGTTTCATATTAATATTTGATAACTTGTTTGAACAGAGATGTGACAAGTGGACGTGAATTCAGAATGAACAGTCATTCCACCGGCAATTGTGACACGTACGGTTGGATGATGGTTGCAACCCAGAGTGGCTGCTCCTTTGAAGCAAGTGCTGGTAACAAGCCTGCTTTCCTGTACTCCCCAGGACAGACTGCCTTACACTGGGGACAAGGTAACAGGATAGACCACTAGACCATTGGATAATGAAACAATTGTCATAACTAGATCCTACTTAATTATCTAATTGTTCAATGTCATATCAAAAAGTGATTTCTTTTTAATGGTGTATATTTATTTATTTCATTTAATAAATTCAAACTGGTTTCCTATAGAATTATTGAACAATTTGTTTTGTGATTCTTGCACCAAGACTTACGAGGGTTCAAGATTTAAGAATCTTACCCAACACTGAAAAGGTTAAAACTATTTGATATAATTATCAATTATAATTTAGTATAAGATAATCAGAAAGGAATATCAATTATAATTTAGTATAGGATATCAAATCAGAAAAAAAAGAAAATATTTCATGTTGACAGCTACTTCCTCTGGAGACGCCTTTGCTTTCACCGCCCACGGTAACTGTGGTGAGTATCTGTGTACAGGTGATAATGCTAAATTTAGATTGACAATAGGGATGACTATAATTATAGCTTTAATGTCATTACTCATGTACTCCAAGCTGCACCTTTGGTTTATATAAGTTAGTTTATCATTGTTTGGATTTGACATTTTCAGATTGTTTTCTCTAATGAATTTCCACAATTTTTTTTAATGAAAATACATGTGCATGTATTTATAGCCTGTTCATTAACTGTTCTTCACAGGTGCATCTCTGCAGTCAACACAGCACACTGGCTTCACTCAGATGAGTAAGTAAAAGTTGAACTCCTCCTTATCATGCATAACACTCCACACTTGTGAAATTTTACTGTTAGGTATTTGGTAGTTGTGAAAACTTCTGAATTAGAACATGTAGTAGAGACATCTCATTACAGATTTTCGGGGGAATGCCAGAGCATGCACCCAAATCAATGTAATAAATTTGATCATTTATTGAACAATAATCCTATAAATAAATACAAATGTTGAGAATGTGCGGAGAGCATGCATAGCTTGTCTCGACCCTAGGGTAAGGTAAGAAAATCTCACTCTGGTATTTTTGTGGATATCCCTGTCCAGGGTAAAAAAAATAGAATTCTCAAATAACAGAAAAAAACTTGATAATTCTTTTGAGATATTAGTTTTGATGACAGTAAAAAATAGGGAGACTAGAAACAGAAATCACTAGTGTGATAATCAAGTAGACAATAGATACACAGACTACAATCAGAAAATTAACTTTTTTCGTTTTTATCAGAATAACCTGGAAAATAATAATCTAGGCTATCATGCAGACTGGAATTTAAATTGTGCTATAAAATGTTTATCAATTTGATCTGCTTGGCTCATTTTGATCTGCTAGTTTCCATATTCATTTAATCAATGCAAACGGATTTCCAAACAATTGATCAAACCTGTAAAGAACATTTTGGACTTACTTTATACACAGGCAGGGCCTGTATCTACAAAGGGAAAATCTACAGTCAAGGAGATCACTGGACGGATGGATGTGAATACAACTGTACTTGCGTCGACGAGACTACTGGACGATACAACTGTGTCAATTTGTAAGTACTCCAGTCATGGTATTAAATACCCGTGTGGTGGTTATGGTGTATCATGAATAATCTGTTTACTGTATAGTATAGAAATATTAAGTCGCTTGCTATTTTATATACTGTTAACATATTTATTATAGCATACTCAATTTTAGTGTACCACTGAATTAGCGCACTCAAATTTTAGTGTACCATTGAAGAAACATATTCAAATGTTATGTACCACTGAAATAGTCTACTCAAATTTTAGTGTACCACTGAATAAGCATATTAAAATGTTAATGTACCACGAATTAACGTACCGTAGTCAAATTTTTGTGATCTACTGAATTAGGGTACTCAAATGTTAATGTACCACTGAATTAGAGTACTGAATTTTTTGTGTACCACTGAATTATCGTACTCAAATGTTATATACCACTGAATTAGAGTACTCAAATTTTAGTGTATCACCGAATTAAAACAGATCATCCATGGTGAATTGAAGCTGCTGCAATACTTGGCATAGAAGGCTATGTACAGAAACTCATTTTAGTAATATATACATCGTTGTATATAAATATAATTTAGCAGAATGTTTCAAGCACGAAACTCTCTAAAACATGTATGTTTTACAGTACTGTCTTTATTCTGTAGGAATCCCATCATGCCCAACAATTAAGGGTCGGGATGGGTTTGGTTTGGTTTAGTATTGTTTCATGTCCTGTTAATAACTTATATCATCTAAGGACGGCCTCCCCTGTATGTGTGATGCATGAGTTTTGTGAATGTTTGTGCGTTTGGTTGGCTACAGTATGTTCATGTTTGCCTCCTTGTGATAGCGCAAAATTGATGCCAAGTTCATAGTGCTACCTCCCTAAAGCGTACTGCCGAAGACACTCAAGCAGGACAACCCCACATGGTCTTATCATACTAAAAAAGGGCAGACCAGTGCTAAGAACAATCAGGCCGTATGGATTACACAGTGTTTCATTACTTTATCAAAATATTGAAAAGAAATTTAATTTGACCAAAATATAGATTTGAATATAGAATTTACCATGGAAGAATTTCATATCGGAAGTACAGTCAGAATGTTGGTACCTTAAGATCATGCAGGATATTAAAGTTTATATATATCGGAGCTATAATGTCTGTACCTTGTATATGTAGGTGTGCAACTTTCACTAACTTACCACAAGGCTGTACTTTGGTGAAGAAGCCAGGATAATGTTGTGCCCTACCCGACTATGGTAACTACACTCTTCCAGGCTCTGGTCAGGGTTCAGGTACGTACTCTATCAAATTGTCTAACTTTGTTTGTCTTGGGTGTTAGCAGAAAGAGAAGCGAGTGTACCATATACACATTAAATCATTCTCACCATTTTTTCTGGTAGAAAGGATGGCTTTGCTTAATTAATCTCTGTAAAAAATCCCAGTCTGAGCCTTTCATTCACCTTTTCATTGTTTAAAAGTTTCAACTGTTTCGAGTGATTATGCAAAAGCAGCCATAGTATAACGTCATTATCCTGAACATAGTATTATGCAAGTGGGAAAATCTGGATCTGGTTCAATATTTTCCTTTGTAAAGACATATTTCTTTAGAAGAATTGATTAAAATTATGATAGAGGAATGCTGTAGTAAACTGTGAACTGTTAAATCTACACAAACCACTCGAAAACAAGCCAGCCTCAAAGATAAGCTTTTCTTTCAAATAAGCCTGTATTTGTTTACTGTTAAATAAAATAAGCCACATTTTATGTTTGAGTTTTAAGGGTATTACATGATTTTTTGTTATCTTAATTGTATCTTTGTAGTTTTATGTGTACTCGAGTACTACTTAGCATGTGAATAAAATGTTTGGCAGGTTTCTGTTACTACAAGGGACAGATGCACGGACAGGGTGAACAATGGAATGACGGCTGTGACTACAAGTGTACCTGTCAAGATGCTACAACAGGAACATACAGGTGTACAGACAGGTGAGAGGATATCTTTGGACCAATTATTATATACATGAGCAAGTCATAGTACATGTGAGAATTTTGAAGATATGTATGTATATACCTAGCATATCCAGAAATCAAGTTGAGAATAGTTGCTACTTTTAAAGTTGCTACATCCCCAACAACTGCTCATAAAAATGGATTAATTGACACCCATGGTATAGAAATGTATCCAACACCAAGCACTCTCGATTACTTATAATCATGTTATCTTTCATTCTTGGTAATAGAATTTACGTTTGAAGCCCATGTGAGACAAAACATAGAGAATGAGTAGCTAAAATATAAGATTTCTTAAAGCTATATATCTTTCACTTTAAATTTCAAATTAAATTGGAAGCTCAAATATTTGGGAGGCGGTTAAGGCGGAATGTAACATTTGGTATTGAAATATATACATTTAACAGTCTATTCTTGTTTCTAATTGATCATAATCACTCGTCGGAAATCTAGCAAATTTGTTTGATGAATTAAACAAGAAACACCATATGTACTTTTGTCATATCAGTTTATTTTTACAAAATATTTCTTACTCTGTCCTTTATTACATGCTATAAATGGAACCTGCCTGCCGGACTTTGTACCCTGGATCCTGCTCCAGCTGGAAAGTGTTGTCCTGTCCCCAATTGTAGCTCACAGGTGGTCTTATAATACCCTCCAGGTTACGTACAGGAATGAGATTCAGAACACACATAGACGTTTTGTAAATAGTGTGTAATTTAATTTTTATGTGAAAGAACCTGTACACCATGATTTATAAATAAATTATGAACAAAACTAATATTGTCTGATTGCTATTGTTTTACTGTAAACTGGAAAGAAAAGCTCCTTAAACAAATATATAACAGACCAATTATGTTTTGACTTTATGTGACGGAGGTCAAACTGATATCAAATAACATACTTAATTCTGTTTTGACTTTATATGACGGAGATCAAACCGATATCCTATGACAGACTTAATTCTGTTTTGACTTTACATGACGAGGTCAAACTGATATCCTATGACAAATTCTGTTTTGTTTTGACTTGATGTGACGGAAGTCAAACCGATATCCTATGACAAATTCTGTTTTGTTTTGACTTGATGTGACGGAGGTCAAACTGATATTTTATGACAGACCAATTCTGTTTTGACTTTATGTGACGGAGGTCAAACTGATATCCTATAACAGACTAATTCTGTTTTGACTTTATGTGACGGAGGTCAAACTGATATCCTATGACAGACCAATTCTGTTTTGACTTTATGTGACGGAGGTCAAACTGATATCCTATTACAGACCAATTTTGTTTTGACTTGATGTGACGGAGGTCAAACTGATATCCTATGACAGACTAAATTATGTGTTGACTTTATGTGACGGAAGTCAAACTGATATCCTATGACAAATTCTGTTGTTGTTTTGTTTTGACTTTATGTGACGGAGGTCAAACTGATATTCTAGGACAGACCAATTCTGTTTTGACTTTATGTGACGGAGGTCAAACTGATATCCTATAACAGACTAATTCTGTTTTGACTTGATGTGACGGAGGTCAAACTGATATCCTTTGACAAATTCTGTTTTGTTTTGACTTTATGTGACGGAAGTAAAACTGATATTCTATGACAGACAATTTCTGTTTTGACTTGATGTGACGGAGGTCAAACTGATATCCTATTACAGACCAATTATGTGTTGATGTTATGTGACGGAGGTCAAACTGATATCCTATGACAGACTTAATTCTGTTTTGACTTTATATGACGGAGATCAAACCGATATCCTATGACAGAATTAATTCTGTTTTGACTTTATATGACGGAGGTCAAACTGATATCCTATGACAAATTCTGTTTTGTTTTGACTTGATGTGACGGAAGTCAAACTGATATCCTATGACAAATTCTGTTTTTTTTTTTACTTTATGTGACGGAGGTCAAACTGATATTCTATGACAGACCAATTCTGTTTTGACTTTATATGACGGAGGTCAAACTGATATCCTATAACAGACTAATTCTGTTTTGACTTTATGTGACGGAGGTCAAACTGATATCCTATAACAGACCAATTCTGTTTTGACTTTATATGACGGAGGTCAAACTGATATCCTATGACAAATTCTGTTTTGTTTTGACTTGATGTGACGGAAGTCAAACTGATATCCTATAACAGACCAATTCTGTTTGGACTTTATATGACGGAGGTCAAACTGATATCCTATGACGGACCAATTCTGTTTTACTTTATATGACAAAAGTCAAACTGATATCCTATGACAGACCAATTCTGTTTTGACTTGATGTGACGGAGGTCAAACTAATATCCTATGACAGACCAGTTTTGTTTGGACGTTATGTGACGGAGGTTTTTATTTTCAATGTTGGGGATCCTGGCTATCCAAACTAAAACGACTAAAGAATATGACCATTAATTGAATCACAGTGCCCCAATGGACGTAAAATTATATGTCATAATGTACAGATTACTTTAAATCCATGATATACCGCTTCACCTAGATGAACACATGACCCAAGTATGACGTTCGTTGGATAGTAGCAGTATAGGAGATAGAGGCAGGATTAACTTTTTGGTCACCTGAGATAAAATCTTAAATGACATATTCTTACCGCCTTTTTTCCGTCGTCGTTCGTCCGTAAACAATAACATTTTCGACTTCTCAGAAACCCCTGAACCCTCTTCAATGAAATTTTGCATAAATCTTCCCTGTCCAAAGGTGAAAGAATATTAGGAATGATATGGTCCCCATCTCCCAGGGGACTGAGGGGTCGAGCGAAAAGGGGTCAAATTGACTGACATTTCAAACATCCTCGTCATATATTTTGGTTTGTTTTTGTTTGACGTCCTATTAGCTTATTATTGCCCCTATACTTAACTGTAGTTTATATAGTGAAATCCCATTTTAACTATCCTTAGTTTTTATATATTGGAATTCATTTTAACTTATTGAACATTATCAGCACGGGATGAAAGTTTGATAGTATGCATATGTTGGCCCTGGCTTACCCCAGGGGTTGATGGACGGAGCCAAAAAGTGTCGTATTAATTGAAATTTCGAAAAACTTCTTCTGAAGACTTAAATAAGTTAGAATCAAATACTTGTCATAAATGTAAGGGTCTTAAGGTGCTTTACTAAAATTGTGAATTTTGTGACCCTGAGAGCTCGCGTTTTTCTTGGTTTATTGTTCTGTTGTTGATGTGAGTTTGTGGTTGGGAACTCGCTTACATGATGACAAATATCACAGACACACAAAAACACGTCTTCACGTTCCAAGTCATTTATCTATACTGACGAATCATGTTATCTTACAAAGAGAGCTCCAATAAAGGGAAAGAACTCTTACAGTTCGAGTTCCAAATTATCTCCCCTAGATCATATGCCTTTACTGTTACAAGATATTATGTAATCTCATCACACCCATACAATCATATACACAACATCCCCGCCCACAAAATAAAATTGGGATAACACAATTTTACCATGGGTGTAAGAGATTACAATAAACAGATGAAAGTAAGCAGCTTACTATGATATTGAATCAAATATTTTAAAAGTATACACTACTATAGATGTACTTTATATGTTTTTTTTCTTCTGAAAACTGTCTTTTATAATATGTAATTTACTGTATAATACTACCAAGTACAAAAATCTTTCTCATATTATGCTATTCCTGATTCACACCCGTACAACCATATAAACAGCATTATATAGGGAAATCCAGTTTTCGACTATCATTTCTTTGATTGCTATTGGAATTCTTTCTAACTTTGTTAACATTATGATATGTTCAATAAACGAGAACAAGAACAGAATGAAACTATAGACAGCTATATAGCAGCTCTCCGGTCGCTGGCAAAAACATGCAAATATGGAAGCCTTGAGGATGACTTAATTCGCGATAGAGTCGTCATGGGCGTTAGGGACAATAACACAAGGAAAATAACTCCTGCAAGACAGAAAGCTGGATCTAAGAAAGTGCATAGACATTTGTAGATCATGTGAAAAAACAACTAGCATATGCGTCGCGCGCATTGACAACAACAGAGACTAATTATGCACAGATTGAAAAGGAGCTATTGGCAGTGGTATTTGGTCTCGAGAGATTTGAGAGCTATGTTTACGGAAAGAAGGTCTTGGTGGAATCGGATCATAAACCGTTAGATATTATCTGCAAGAAAAGTCTTGTTAGCGCGCCCAAGAGACTACAAAGGATGCTGCTGCGTCTACAGATATTTGATTACGAAGTTGTGTACAAACGAGGTATAGAAATGTAGATATCAGACACACTAAGCAGAGCATATCTACCATACCAACGTGAAGAAAATCAGATGGATGAACATATATTCACACTTGAGGAAGAAGATATTAGTATACTGCAGCATCTACCAATTACAGAAAGACGCATGTCTACACTGCAAAAGGCCACAGAATGTGACCAAGATCTCTGTCTTTTAAAGTCAGTGATCCGCCGTGGCTGGCCAGATAGCAAAGATCAACTTCCTACGGCTATGCACATCTATTTTCCTTTTCGTGAGGAACTGACCATACAGAATGGACTCATTTTCAAAAACGATCGCGTCGTCGTACCAGTCAGTCAACGACATGACACGATAATAAGGCTCCACTCTGGACACGTGGGACTACCGAGCATTCTGCGACGAGCAAGATAATGTGTTTATTGGCCAAACATGTTCAAGGACCTTGAACAATTCACAAATATGTGTGATACGTGTAATACATATGGGAGTAGACAACACCGCGAACCAATGATCAGTCATGAGGTTCCAGCTCGCCCTTGGCAGAAATTGGGTTGTGATCTGTTCGAACTAAACCAAAAGAGTTACTTGATAACAGTCGATTACTACTCCGATTTCTTTGAGGTTGATCGACTCACCACAAAAACAGGAAAAGATGTTATCAACAAGCTTAAAGGGCACGTGGCACGACAAGGAATTCCAGACATACTACTGACTAACAATGGGCCACCCTTCAATAGCAGAGAGTTCAAGGAATTCACTGAAAAATACTAGATAGAGCATGTTACAAGTTCACCTGGCTATCCACAGTCAAACGGAAAGTCGGAGAATGCAGTCAAAACAGCAAAGCGAATAATGGGCAAGTCACTACATGAATCCACAGACCCCCATATTGCACTTCTTGAGAAATACACCTTCAGTAAAGGTGAACCCCACATCATCTGTGTCTCAACAAGCACAACCTGATGATAAGATGGCAGGTCCAATAACTCCTGCGAAAATGACGACCCGGGGACGGAGTGTAATACCAGCAAGGTACAAGGATTACCAGATGCGAGGATCCTGTGCCAAGATGTCTTTAATAAATATGTGCCAATGTGTTCATTTTTTCTATTCTAGTTATGTAGTTAGTAGTTTCTAGTTGTGGACATTTGTATGATTTTTTTCTTCTGAAAACTGTCTTTTATAATATGTAATTTACTGTATAATACTACCAAGTACAAAAATCTTTCTCATATTATGCTATTCCTGATTCCAAACATTTTCCATTGAGCTCAAAATGGACCGCCTATACTCCATCCAGACAAAATAGCAAAGATGAAAGAGATTAACATACACAATATAATTTTAAAAGAATTTAGATACTAATTTCCGCACTCAACCAAAATAGACATTTTATCAAGCTCAAAATTTAAAACAAGAATACTTGCATACATATTCAAATTTAGTTATAGTTTAGATATAGTTACTTATTCTAGTCATCATGCCAAGAGACTGTGTTATAATAACGATATGTTATAACTGGCACAATCGCGAAGTGTTTAAGAGACTGTTTAAATGTGTATGGAGTAGCAATGTTACTTTTTAAAGTGTTTATAATGTGATCAGAGACTTGGTTCATAACATACTTCAGAATAGATCCCACACAAGACATGTTCACTAGAACATACTTGTAATTATGTGTTGATAACTTATCTTAATTTATGTAAACAGTTCAGATAAAAAAATAACTTCTATTTGAAGAGAGGGATGTAACGATAATTCAATAATGAACACTCCAATGTAACATCATATGAAATAATGAGCTACTCCCTATAACACTAGGTGGCGTGGTTGTAGTATGTAAGATGGCGACCTAATACACATGTTACTCGGTGTATGCTATCTGTTATCAAGACGTTACCAAACGTTACACACATCTTGGTCCTGACAGATCACCAGGGGCTGCTGGGCACAACCAAAAAGGGTCAAATTAACTGAAATATATTAAAAAAAAACACAGGTGATTGTAAAGGTCCATGGGCCTGTTGTTCTTTAATGTAGGCCAAAGATCAAAATGTAGGTCAGAGTGACCTACGTTTAGTACATAACACACTGTCTCACCTAGGTAAAACCATGACCCATGTATGCAGTTCCAGTTCCTGAGTCATAAGGAATCAAGTCTGTGCCCCCTCCCCGCATTTCGTCACATTTCACGTCTCGATGGTGGATTAGTGCTGTATTAAGTCGTCTGATGTCAACAAGTTCATGGTGAGACAGGAACGTGAGGAACACACCGTAGGTGTAACTGGTATAGACAGAACTGTCAATACTTGCTATACATGCCTGTGATATTTGTTTAGAAGAGTATACTCGCCCCACAGTAAAGCTATTCATAACTGTCTCGATCCGTTACACTAGGAGCACCACCAGCGTAAATGTCCATGATGAGAGCACGTATACGCATATTTCTAATGTATAATTCCCAGTCTGGTAGTGATGGGATGACAGCGTCAGTAGTCATCTACTTGTACATTCCGAGATTAGTGGTATTATACACTTTTGGAAGTACATCGGCGCTAAAATTAAAATGAAATAGACTCCGAGAATATTCTTAATTCACATTCTTTTTCCGAGCGAAAAGATATAGTGGATTTCTGACAATGCTGACATTTTCTATAGAGTACTGTTTGAAGCTTGTTCCAATCGATACACAACCCCGTGCCATATCCTGGAGCTCAACAAGTAAACAAAGGAGTTCTTGTAGATTTCGCCATGAACTTTACAATACCAACCACAAGCAGACGCCTGTGCTCTTACGGAATATTGTGTACATATCATTCTTATAGAATATGTACATTTCACACGTACATATTAACATGTATATAACAAGTACGGAATCATTTCTATTGATGTTGATCCTTTACATAGCATCGAAAATAAATTCTTTGCCGTTATTGTTAATATTCGAGTCGTTCTATCCTCTCCATGGCGGGATTATTATAATGAAATAGTTTTTCACCACTCAGAGAGTTTTTGTATTCCCTTAGAGCCATGTGTATGTCCCCGACCATTTCGTAACAGATCCCTAAGAGATTGTGGACAATCCAGTATTTACTTCCTCCCTGGTTTGTATCATACTTCACGGCCCGAAGGTCTTTCAGTGCTGCGTCACGTCTTCTTGTATCGTTCAGCTCATGGTAACACAGGAAGGTCAGGAACACGGCGTAAGGGAGTGGTGGGATTATAAGTTTGCTACTACCAACGTTCGTTAACTCTTGTTGTAAATTAACTGGACAGAAATATGAAGATGTTTCTGTAAAAACCATGTCAAATATAAATGCTTGCTGAAATTTGTGTAGAAGACTATACCCACGCCCACAGTAGAGATGTTCGTATCTATCACGATCCTTCTCACTAATATTCCCACTGAAAACTTTCCACGAGGAGATTAGGTATCCACACGTTTCCAGTGTGTTCATGTAATTCCCAGTCTGGTAGTGATAGGTTGCCAACGTCAGTAGACCTGGACTTGTACAAGTTACGGCAAGTGGTGATATAAACTTCTTACATTTCCTAAGAGATTTGTACTTCTGTTTGTTTCCTTCGAGAGGAGCTTGTTTCTCAAATACCTCCATCCATTTGAAAGAGAGTGCACTTACTGTATTGAAGTAAGCTACGCATTCATCCATGTCCGACTTTGATTTGCTCAGAAGTTTCAAAGCGGGTAGTACATCAGTTGCACAAAACAAAAGGAAGGACTGTTCAAATATTGTAAAATCAATTTCTCTTTCTGATTGTGCTGGTGTAGGCAGTACTAGTTCCCATGCTCCATTTTTCACCCTCTGAATATACTCTCCTATAGATGGTTGGAAGAATGTTCCTATTGATAGACAACCCCATGTCATATCACGGAGTTCAACAAGTAAACGAAGGAGTTTTTGTTGATGTTCTCCATGAACTTTACCGAGAAACATATTGTTCCTATTTATAATGTAATTAGGACAATATCCTGCTTTCACCCACGTGGCCAAAATATTTAAACACAGCATGAAACAAAGAAATGTATTCTTTTCTTCCCATAAAGATAAAGGTGTGTTTTCTACTGCATGGAGTATAGTTGTTTTGATAATATATGATGAGAGAATATCTGTATCCCCATATATTTGTTTCAACTTCCCAGATATCTGTTTTAAAAGGTACTTAAGAAGACAAGTACACTAGGACCTGGGCATGACTGAGAGAATGAATGAGTTTGCGTTCCGCAGTCGCGAACGAAATTCTCCATTGTAGGAATGTGTGGGCTGACGTTTTATCTCCTACAGGGACAAGTTGGCAACCATCTTGTACTATCTGATCCCTCAAACATTTATTCGGCCAGTTATACAATCGATGTCTATTCACCCATTCATTGGCCTCGCTTGGCCAACTAGTACATGTGAACGCACGCACAAAATCCAATTCTGATTCAATATAACTTAGTTTGCCCGACGTAGTAGTAGCTGGTCCATGAAGGTCTAAGGTAGTCATCAACACATCACTTAAAATATCTGATAACAACCGTGCATACATTTCACTTGATATAAAATGTACATCTCCAACAGGTACAATCGAATTCAACAAGTCTGAAGTGCACGTCCGTCCAATCAGCTGCAAAGTTACATAGCCAGGTCGGTTGTTGGTATCTCTCATAATAAATACCGTTTTATTAGCGATATCTGGTGTGATACGGGTTTGCTGATCAGGACATATAACTACCACAGAGTTGTCAATTATCATTTGATCTTGGTCTGAGCCCTTCATATTAATCCCTTCCGCTGAGCTTCCTGTGAAAATCATAGCTGGTTGTGTTTCATTACAGTTATTTTATTGCTCACGTACAAGTATCAGCTTCCTGCTGACGGCCACCATTTCCCGGTTCCCCATCATCCTGTCCAGGACACGATATAGAATCCAGGAATCTTCGTACAGCTCCCCCTGGTCGGACATCACAGTGATATGTCAAAAGCCCTATTATAAAATAGAAATAACAATATCAATTCGAAGAGTAATTAATGATTTTTGGTGATAAAATCTTGATCTCTTTTTATAAATGTTAATCATTTTTCTTAAAACAACACTAAAGTAGATCTTTTTATATATTCGTGATGTCGAACCTATGTCAATATAATTCATTCCAACACATTTTGATAAGTTCTATGATATATTGTGTACATATCAATCTGATGGTATGTCATGTACGTCACACATAGGGAATATCATGTACATCATATATGTACAAAATATAATGTACATCATACATGTACAGAATATAATATACATAATACCCATACGGAATATCATGTACATCATACACATAAGGAATATCATGTACATCATACACTTACAGAATATAATGTACATCATACACTTACAGAATATAATGCACATCATACACTTACAGAATATAATAGTCATCATACACATACAGAATATAATGTACATCATACATGTGTCACAGGGATACAGAGTATATATATAATATATATACATGTTTTAGGTAAATTATTATTTAATTAGTTATCTTGTATCCGTATGTCTTAGTACATGTGCACGTGCTCCAAAGTTTACTGTCAGTGTCATATCTATTTAGTATTCGTTACTGTTCGTACGTTGATGTGTATTTCCATATATGGTATGTTACCACCTGTCGGTAGTGTCCGTGTGTGTCTATATTTGGCAGTGTTATGTGTCCAGGTGCGATAGGTGAGAATGTCGCGCAAAAGTGCGTGTGTAGATTAACAAATCCTTAATACTTTCGCGGTACAGCGCAGTCGGCCGGTATTGAGCATAGATGATGTATCCGTTGGGGTCCTTTGCTCGGGAAAATATAGACGACATTTAAACACAACTATAACCAGTTGGTGAAGGCAGTTATTATCTATACTATGTGTAGAATAGAATTATAATAGTCGTGACTTCTTATCCATGATAGGAACAGTAAATACTTGTTATAATTGTCATTGTATACTTAGGCCAGTTTACTGTATGTTTCAGAGGTTTTTATTATTCTTGTTGTCTCGTCCATGTCGAGGAAATAAAAAGAACTATAAGCAGGAGTAAATTTCATCTTATTATTCATTTGGCTGTGACACATGTACAGAATATAACGTACATCATACATGGACAGAATATCATATACATCACAGCAGTACGGAATATAATGTACATCATACACATACGGAATGTCTTGTACATAATATAAAAACAGCATAACATATACATAACACACTAACAGAATATCATATACATAATTAACACACAAACAGCAGAACATATACATAACACACTAACAGAATATCATATACATAATTAACACACAAACAGCATATCATATACATAACACACAAACAGAATATCATATACATAATTAACACACTAACAGAATATCATATACATAATTAACACACTAACAGAATATCATATACACAATTAACACACTAACAGAATATCATATCCATTACACCCAAACAGAATATTATATACATCATACATATACGGAATAATTATAATGTACATCATACATGTACAGAATATCATATAGATCACACCAGTACGGAATATCATGTACACCTCATTAGTACGGAATTCGTTGCCTATCTCTCTAAATATATGTTCATTACAAGCTGGTATATGATTATGAAATATTACTTTAACATATGTTAAATTTCTATATGACGTTAATTGCTAAGTGTATACCTCCTACTCCCTGCGCGTACCCATCATTATTCCCTTAACCAATAATTACATTGTTACCTGAGGTGGGAAGATTTTATCAACAAAAAACAAAAACAGTAAAAATGGAATTTGTCAAAAGCTTTTCTTGGAAACTATGTTACAGCTAGATTACTTGACAAGGCCCTTAGATGAAGTATTTTGACAGTTTACTACTCCCTGTTATATCTTTAGTAACAACGACGTTGACCTTGACATTAGGAAATTTTAAACCCCTATCCTAAAACCTCATATCACATAGAAGTTCGGAGATAATTTCCAAATGCAAACGTGCTACGCTAGATTGAAGGAGAGAAGGACAACAGTTACTAAAGGTCACTCGCCATGAGGGTCTACGACAAGGAGGTAGTTATATTCGCCTGTTCAAAGTGAATGAGTGAACGTTAATTCTCATTACTGTACTAGAAGAATGTTAATTTTGATCAAGTTAAAATATTTACAATGGATTTTCTTGTATGGCTGCTAGCCGCAGACTGCTACAGTATCAAGACCATTGTCTAGTTTGTTCTGTTTTCTGTATCAAAGTGTTAATATCTGATTACAAAACAAATGTCATTGTCTAGTTTGTCCTTTTGTCCGTATCAGTCTGTTTTACGTGTAATCCTTCTATATCAAACACAGACTACAATAGACCCTGTTTCTGTACATACTAACTCTCAATTGGTTTGTCGGACAATAAACCAATGTGGGATTTTCCTATGTCAAATACGTCCCTGACTTTAAGGCAATAATGATCCAAACATCCTGACTCCGAACAAGGTGATTATTGTCTTCGATGTTACATATCCTCACACTTCAGTTAACTACAATGTGTAGCTACGGAAGTTTTAAAGCTGAAAACCTCAAGTTTCCATTTTATAGTGCTTGTATTACAAAAATAGAAAATGTGCATAGAGATCGACAGGTAGGTATTTAAAATGTATGTGGGAAACTCCAAACGTACGCTAGTGAGGTGTATCTATTGATCTATTGACAAGCGTGATAGTGTAGATATTTACCGTATCATGAGGGACGGGCAATCGGGTAAACATTCCGCTGTAATCAAACGAAATGGAGAAAAATAATAAAAGATTGAATATTCTTATCTAAATGTTTGATGATGGAAAAACCATCGACGCTGATATCATTGTATCCGTATCTACAGCCACAGACATTGCTTTATATAAAGATCAAACATAATATCATATACATCATACACAAACAGAATGTCAAATACATTATACACATACGGAATATCATATTCATCATACACATACGGAATATCATATACATCACACACAAACAGAATATCATGTACATCATACACATACGGAATATCATTTACATCATACACATACGGAATATCATATACATCACACACAAACAGAATATCATATACATCATACACATACGGAATATCATATACATCATACACATACGGAATATCATATACATCGCACACATACGGAATATCATATACATCATACACATACGGAATATCATATACATCACACACAAACAGAATATCATATACATCACACACAAACAGAATATCATATACATCATACACATACGGAATATCATATACATCGCACACATACGGAATATCATATACATCGCACACATACGGAATATCATATACATCATACACATACGGAATATCATATACATCACACCAGTACGGAAATTCACGACATCTCATTAGTATGGAATACGTTGCATATCTTCTAAAATAAATGATCATTACAAAACTTGTATGCAATTATTAAATATTATGTACATATGTTACATTTCGATTAGACGTTGGACTCGTTGATTGCTAAGTATATACCTCATATTCCCTGTGCATACCCATAATTATTTCCTTAACAAATAATTCCATTGATACCAAAAAAGAAAAATTACCTGAGGTGGGAACATTTTATGAAAAAAAAGCAGTAAAAATGAAATTTGTCAAAAGCTTTTCTTGGAAACTATGTTACAGCTATATTACTGTCAGGGACCTTAGATGACGAATTTTGACAGTATACTTCCTATTATATTTTTAGTAACAACGACCCCTATCTATGAGAAGTTCTGAAATAATCTCCAAATACAAAAGTGCTACGCTAGAATGAAAGATAGAAGGTCAACAATTACTATAGGTCACTCGCCATGAGGGTCTAAGGCGAGGAGGTAGTTATATATTCGCCTGTTCAAAGTGAATGAGAGAAAGTTAATTTTCATTAATGTACCAGAAGAATGTTAATTTTGATGTACACAGCAATAAGCCTTTTTAAGCATTGTAGGGTCACCATCGCTTAAACGGAGGACATTCGTACTAAATCTATATAATGATTTCCACACTTTTCACTACACTTTTCACACTATTTGAAATGCATATGACCTCAGCTTAATGTAAAGAGTATGTCTTCTATACAGGGTGCCAAGCCATTGTCACCATTGTTTATCAATTTGGTTGTTCTGTCTTTTGGTTACTTTTTTCACCTTAAGAACAGCATGGAAAACATAATGTCGAAAGTCTGGATGGAAAATGACAGATTACTGGCAAGCGTTAAGTACACTCTGCCATAAAAGGCAACAAAACACATAGTAATTTATACATTTTTACAGTAGAATATGGAGCTAATACCCGTGAACACTTGATTTCCATCTAACGTGAGTGTGATCTTGACCTTTCGTCTGCAAAGCTGAAAAGCAATTGCAAGCAAACACATTAAGAAAGAAGCATTGTATGAAGTATCCAGTTTGGTTGAAAAAAAACTATAGTTATTGCATGGAAACTTTTTTTCTATATATAGCAACAGTGACCTTGACCTTTGACATGTGAGATAGAAAAGCAATCCCAAACACGTACTTTTAATAAGAAAGCACTGCATCAAGTTTGAGATTGATAGGTCCAAGGAAACTCAAGTTATTGTACGTAAATAAAAGTGCTGACTGACAGACAGACAGACAGACGGACTGACACGGTAATTACTATAGCGCACTTTCGTGCTGGGCCCTAATTATATGAAAGTGTCCAGTTGTGTCTTGGAATAAGTCACAATTATTTGATGGTGTTAATTTGTGCCATGAATAGGTCACGATTGTTTTTACACAGAGATCTTATATAAAATGAGATATTTACACAAAAATCTGGTTTATATTGTCAGCACATCTTCTAAGTTATTACAGCTGATCATCTAATCATTTCAAAATTTAAAGATAGGTTATTAAATTTCATAATGATAAAAATACAAGTTATAATAAAGATACCTGTGTACTTAACGTTATTTAACTGGGATCCTGTATTACTGCTGTATTTAGCGAAAAGGACCCACATTTATAATACAAGTATTGCATCTTAAATTGATGCGAAAGTAACTGACCGTAGCATAACGCCTTTCTAATAAATAACCAGTACTTGCATGTAATCGTTACTCTCATTTGAAACCAAAACACTGCAATACATTTAGCTCTTTTACCGTTAGATATATATCCTTGTATATATTCCCAAGCGGGGTTTACTGGTTTGTACTCACGGGAAGATCGTATTTCATAGTTGAGGATCCGGTGATACAGCATTTAACTCTCCATCACTGTGGATGTGGTCGAAAGGAAATTTGAAAAGTTCGCTGTACCAGCAAACTTGTTGTTGTACAATCCCACATCACAAATCTTGTATATTAGGAACATCAGATATTTGTTCTCATGTTGACGTATGGATTCTATAACTATATATCCATGTATAAAGTTACAATAGTTAGAGAGAATTTTCTTGTATGGCTGCTAGCCGTAGTCTGCTACAGTATCAAGACCATTGTCCAGTTTGTCCTGCTTTCTGTATCAAAGTGATAATATCTGATTACAAAACAAATGTCATTGTCTAGTTTGTCCTTTTGTCCGTATCAGTCTGTTTTACTTGTAATCCTTCTATATCAAACACAGACTACAGTAGACCCTGTTTCTGTACATACTAACTCTCAATTGGTTTGTCGGACAATAAACCAATGTGGGATTTTCCTATGTCAAATACGTCCCTGACTTTAAAGCATCAATGAACCAAACATCCTGACTCCGAACAAGGTGATTGTTGTCTTGGGTGTTATATATCATCACCCTTCAGTTAACTACAATGTGTAGCTACGGAAGTTTTAAAGCTGAAAACCTGAAGTTTCCATTGTATAATGCTTGTATTACAAAAATAGAAAATGTGCATAAAGATCGACAGGTAGGTATCTAAAATGTATATGGGAAACTCCGAACGTACGCTAGTGAGGTGTATCTATTGATTCCCCGATGTTAATCTAAGTATTGCGGTAAGTACCTTCACTGACATTGGATGAATTTTGAGAACATGTATAATTTTCAGTTTCGCACATGGTAGCGTTCCTCTTGTTTTTTTTTCAATTTGTAATTACATGTAGCTACTTTGTGTTTGGTATTAATATTGTTAAGTTAATTGGTAAAGCGGTTTAAACCAGAGGGTTGTGAACTACAAAGTCGGAATAAATCGTATGATACCGGTTCGTTAGCAATAGGCAATATTCGAGATATTTATTTATCGTATAGTCCGTAAATGCATAAATTATTGAGAACCGTGATAGTGTAGATATTAACCGTATCATGAGGTACGGGCAATCTGGTAAACATTCCGCTGTGATCAAACGAAATGGAGAAAAATTAATAAAAGATTGAATATTCTTATCTAAATGTTTGATGAAGGACAATCCATCGACACTGATATCAGTGTTCCTTATTTACAGCCACATACATTGTTTTCTATAAAGGTCAATATACATCACACACAAACAGAATAGCATATACATAAAACACAAACAGAATGTCATATACATAACACACTAACAGAATATCATATACATCACAAACAAACAGAATATCATACACATCACAGACAAACAGAATATCAAATACATCATACACATACGGAATATCGTGTACTTCACACACAAACAGAATATCATATACATCATACACAAACAGAATATCATATACATAACACACTAACAGAATATCATACACATCATACACAAACAGAATATCATATACATCGCACACAAATAGAATATCATATTCATCACACAAAAACAGAATATCATATACATCATACACAAACAGAATACCGTGTACTTCATACATGTACAGCATATCATATACATCACACCAGTACGGAAATTCATGTACATCTCATTAGTACGGAATAAGTTGAATATCTTCCAAAACAAATGATCATTATAAACTAGTAGACAATTATTAAATATTATGTACATATGTTACATTTCGATTAGACGTTGGACTCGTTGATTGCTAAGTATATACCTCATATTCCCTGTGCATACCCATAATTATTTCCTTAACAAATAATTCCATTGTTACCAAAAAAGAAAACTTACCTGAGTAAAAATGAAATATGTCAAAAGCTTTTCTTGGAAACTATGTTACAGCTATATTACTGTCAGGGACCTTAGATGATGAATTTTGACAGTATACTTCCTATTATATTTTTAGTAACAACGACCCCTATCTATGAGAAGTTCGGAAATAATCTCCAAATACAAAAGTGCTACGCTAGAATGAAAGATAGAAGGTCAACAATTACTATAGGTCACTCGCCATGAGGGTCGAAGACGAGGAGGAAGTTATATTCGTCTGTTCAAAGTGAATGAGAGAAAGTTAATTTTCATTAATGTACCAGAAGAATGTTAATTTTGATGTACACAGCAATAAGCCTTTTTAAGCATTGTAGGGTCACCATCGCTTAAACGGAGGACATTCGTACTAAATCTATATAATGATTTCCACACTTTTCACTACACTTTTCACACTATTTGAAATGCATATGACCTCAGCTTAATGTAAAGAGTATAACCAGAGGGTTGTGAACTACAAAGTCGGAATAAATCGTATGATACCGGTTCGTTAGCAATAGGCAATATTCGAGATATTTATTTATCGTATAGTCCGTAAATGCATAAATTATTGACAAGCGTGATAGTGTAGATATTAACCGTATCATGAGGGGCCGGCAATCGGGTAAACATTCCGCTGTGATCAAACGAAATGGAGAAAATTGATAAACGATTGAATATTCTTATCTAAATGTTTGACGATGGAAAATCCATCGACGCTGATATCATTGTATCCTTATTTACAGCCACAGACATTACTTTATATCAAGGCCAAGTTTTACTTCCCGCTATCGGTATCATTGATGTTATATTACCCGATATGTACATATTAGATAATATCTGAGATGTTTCATTGAAGTTAAGTTTCAATAGAAATACACTTGGTCAAGACGGAATGATAATACATTGTACATATACTTTTGTTCTTTTGCTTTCGTGCGAGTTATTATTAACAAACCAAATGTTTTGTTTGAGATTTTTTTAGTGTGTTCAGCGTTGACTATCCAAACATCTTGTTCTATAAGGATATTTAAATTAAAAGTCAACTTATAGTAAAAACCATTTGATATTACATCAGAACGTACATATTTATCATCGAAACATTTTGATCTTTATTCGGATTTGTTTAATTATCTATTTATCTTGATTGATATTTCAATTGATACAAGTAACTGACTGAACGGGAGCCACAAACAATGATGGATCAGAAAGGATTTTATACTTTTATTGTGAATTGTTAATCTAGGGAAGAACTGATGAACAATACATATGCACTAGAAGGTAAACCATACTCCACGAATTAATGATTATTTATGTTATCTTTTGAGAATTAAATGCGAAAAGTTGCATTTATATTTTAAATATTTTCAACTTACGAAGAACGTGAAGACAAAGTTTTGTAGTTCATTTTTATAAGCAATTACAATAGCAGTCTAAATGAGCCTTTCACAGTGTTTTTCACTAATGAAAAAGTCAATTTTTAATTTTTGCCATTTGAAGGTGCAACGGTTCTGTGACGTGATAAAAAGTATTGAAAATTTTTTTTACACACACACACACACACAAAAAGCAAAACAACAAAAACAAAAACAAAAACAAAAAACACAAAAAAAACCCAAAAAATCCAGCAAAACAAAAAGGCGTTGAAACAGTGAACAAAGAATTGTATAGAAGATCTTATTTCAACTATTCATCAGGCGAAAATGACGATGTCATTCAGCTTCACCTATAGGTATATTGAGCTTGAAATCGAGGCCTCGATATCTTATAAACTGTACCAGCAGGTTTTCCATTTCTAGATACTGACATCCTTGTATCCCGACCTACGGTATTAACATGTTTACGTTGATTCAATTTTTCACGACTAGTTCCTATAATCAAGATTACGGTGAAAAAGTGAAACAGCAGAAGGTACCGCATCTACGGACCCCGGTGATAATCACACTATATCTTATCTAAATAAGCGATAGTGCGATTTTCACCTAGGGCCGAGGATGATGACGACCAGGGAAAACTTTTCATTGTTGACATGATAATGATCACCAGTCACGATCTCAATTAAACTATCTATTGTCTTGTGCGATACAAATTCAGACGTGCTCGATGCTTGACGGTATGCCCATTTGGTATGTTGTCACCCCTAACAGATTATTTTTTAACCTGGATCTGACCTACATTAGTATGACGCACACAAGTACAAATACCAAAATGATCTTCTTAGATACTATTAAAAACTTTACACAGAAAGAATTTATGTGATGTATGCATATCAGAGATGTATATGCACGTACAAATTTTCTAAAACAATGATTGGCAGGTTTTAGAGAACATGGGTTCAACTCCATAAACAATTAATGTCCTCAACACGAGATGGCTTTCATATGTGATAACTTTCGGGCTAAAACATATAAACTGAACATAAGTTTCCTGTTTTGTCTATTGTATACCTAAGGATTATCTTGTATCAAATTAAAATGACAATATCTAGGAAATGAGAATAATATACAGATACTGAATCTGTTTGTTTCCAGCGGAAATAAATTGTTATATGGACATAGGTTACCATAATGTAGGTCAGCGAAGGCAATTAACCTGGAGGAGCTCATGTCAGTTGCATTTGTGTTTGGAACAATAATAACATTTTTGATATTATAAAAGTATTCGTTACATAACATGATATAAATCATTCACACACCTCAACATCAACATTCAATTATTTTTTTTTCAAATGATTCCATTGGTTCGAGCATGTTCTAAATTTAGCTTACAATAATTTACATTACATTTACAACCACGTGTAATACTTAAACCATCTCGATCTCTCCCAGAGTACATCGCGGTCCATGACTCAACGCATTCTGGGACTTTACCCATTAATTAGATACAAATATGCTAGGACTTCGTTTTGCCAACTTAAAATAATCGTCGATCCTTATACCGTTTAACATTCGTATTCAAATATAAGGCTTTTTAGAATATATATATATATATATATATATATATATATATATATTCAAATGGTATGGAAACTACAGTTAATGAACACATTCATTGCAACAAATTGATAAAAACTATACAGAGTGTAGAAGACAGGGGACAGGAAATCCTGCCGGGATCCTGGCGTCCTCTACCGTATAATTGTTGTGGACTATTCTCTACTCTTCTCTCCTCTTCCCATTAAATATCCCTCTTAAATATCTGTCCCAGTACATAATGTATTATCATAATATGATCAGTTCTTATTTCCTTGAACTTAATTTAGCTTAGCTGTGGATTATGAACCTACAGATGAAATAAGGGAAAGATCTATATATAAAAAACAAAAAAACAAAAAAAACAAAAACAAAAAAACGAAAAACAAAAAACAAAAAACAAAAACAAGCAAATAACCGCACACACACAAAATCAATAAAAAAACCCAAAATGTTTTCCCCTCACTCTTAAAATTAGAAAAAAATACTTTAAAGCGAAACAATATATGCTCGTCACATACAAAAGAAAACAATCAGCTATATGAGGCAATTATTTGAATTATTACTGTATGTTTAGCTTTTGTTCTCTAAGGTGTCAGTTCTTTTCAGATATTGACATATATAATATTATGTGGTAACAGTTAAAACAGGGTCGAACAGTATCCAGCGAAATTTGCCTAAATCTATAAATAGAAACCGAGGTGGAACGTGCCTTCTCGGCTTTGTACCCTAGAGCATGTCCCAGCTGGAAAGCATACACTGTCATTTCCCCAAGCGTAGTCCACAGATGGTCTTACTTGCTATGGTTTTAAAAACCTTGTAGCGTGTTGACATATATATACAGGATATTAATGATTCCCGTTTAATATAATTTCACGAGTATGACAGATATTAATCTTTTCTACTGTATTGACTATTTATTGATTATCTCCCCCTTTTTTACAACATTTGTTACAGAAGTTCTACACACCTACCCTTTAATGGTCATGTGATCATGAGTAGCGGTGAAATGGGATGATGTGTGCAGTGGAGTGTGGCAGCAAGTGATTCATTACCGACACTTTTCCATTGTGAGATGTAGGAAGTATACAGTAACGTGCCTTACCCATATGGACCAGGACCGACGCCGGTACACCTTACTATCACTAGGAATAGGTGAGTACTTTTCAAATGTTGTATTGTCAAAATATTGGTATTATCTATATATATTATTAATAGTTGTTATTACTGAATATTATATTATCATTTATAACTCCTGAATGATCATTATTCAAAGGAAAGTAAGAAGAGAGGACAATTACAACAACATATGACTGTATGTTGTATTCCGGAGTTTTTGTATGGTCCACCTGTTCCTGTTGTGGCGATACGTTATCAAGTCAGAATATGGAAAAGTTGTATGGCATATATTGCATTTGATATTTTTCGTTTATTTATATTATAGCAACATAATGGCAAACGATATAAAGCAGAAGTTGGTGAATGGTCTGAAATCGAATCCTCGGCATATCCCTATGTGGTACAATTACGATTATGTTGGTTCTCAATTGGAGTTTAAATCAATAATGGAAAATCCAGATTCCTATTCAGTAAGGAGCCAGATGTCTGTTTTACAGCAAAACGTACAGGTACGTGATTCCCAAGTTAAGACTTCCATAAAGAGGTCTGCAAAAAGATGTACACACTAAAGTATGGTTTTGTTCAAAAACGAAACAGAAAGTAAACGATATCTTATTTGTGCATTAAACATGACATATTGTCTCACTGATAATTGATCAAGATCTGCAAAAAGATGTACACACTAAAGTATGGTTTTGTTCAAAAACGAAACAGAAAGTAAACGATATCTTATTTGTGCATTAAACATGACATATTGTCTCACTGATAATTGATCAAGATCTGGCTGTCATCAAACGCGATGGCTTTCTTAACAATGGCGACGTGTATAAAGAATCAAGAGACAAGTAAACCTCATACCTAAGTTTGTAAACTTACATTGATTTAATGAGACTGCCAGTGCTGTTCCGGGATATTGGAGATGCTGGGCCTTATATATGTTCGTCCAAATCGCGTTAATAACTCCAAATTAAATCTATGCTATGTAACACAAGGTACAATGCACCCGAGAACAGCAGTGCCGATAGCAACTAACATGACGGATGCTGAGTTATTCTTAGGTTTAGATTTATATTATTTGTTATGGTATCAATAACTATTGTCTTTGCTCTACAGCTCATGAATATACTTTTGCTTTTAAAGTCGATATAAATATTAGGTGCTCTTTCGTCAAAACGCAGTTTTAAGAAATCATTTAAGAATGGTTATATATGTGGTCCGTGTGAGCTTCATATGAAGCAAATGTTATTGTTTTGTTGTACATGCCGGAAAGAGTAAATTACATCGTCATGTGAATTTGTTACACGAGAGCAAATTGCCTTGATATAAACACATAATCAACACAATGCGTGCTATCATGGATGCTAGAAAAACAAAAGTACCTTAATTAATTAAATTTCCTCTGATGAAACTTAACCGTTGTTGTTGAAACACTTGTATCTATGACTTAAGTATCGGGAACACATATTACTGAATGTTTTGTTTAGAGATGGAACATTCTGATTTAAACGACAGTACCATACGGCATACATTGCTTCATCAATCCATTTGTACAAATGTTTAAAGTAATAAAATAATTTGCTTACGTGTACTATCTTTTAAAGGAAATCGTACCAAAGGTTCCTGACAATCTAATTCTGGCTGAAGTAGGAAGTGGAAACTGCTCTAAAACTAGATATGTGATCAATGAACTGCTGAAAAGACAGCAAACATTACTTTTCTATCCAGAGGACATTTCTGAAGGTATGTGGATCAACATATAGGTCAAAATTATAAATACCATTCTGTCTGAAGAAGTGATACTGCTATGTTTTTATTTGATTTTGTTTATTTTATTTTTTATCTAAAATACTGTTTTACTGAGTTTCTGTCAAGAGCAGTGACGGAATTGTCCAAGGAATACGGCGAGTCACTTATAATTCGACCTATATTTGCGGACCACGAACAAGGAATGGAGCAACTTGAGTAAGTCTTGACAATAATATGAATTAAACAATTGTGCATTATCATATTTCATAAAAGCCACATAGACACATATTTGTATTGAAATAATTGAACAACCACTCACGCAGCTAAATTCGTCTCTTTTGATAAGCCGTCAGCTAAAATCCTTTCGTTTCCGACGGAATCAATTTTCAAATATATGAAAAATGAACACCATCTTTAGCATTTAACTGATACATCTATTCTATTAAGATCTGTTTATCATTGAAACTTACACAGTTTCTTACATTCCTTATTTTACCGTTATAAGAGTTCCGTCATATTCACTGATATACTGCTTTGCTCTAAAGAAGAGGAGAGAGCAGCTGCAGCATATGTTGCTTGTAATATTCACCGACTTTTGGTTTCTACCTACGTGTAATACAAAATGTTGAAATTGACCAAAAATAGAACTGCAAGTCAGAAATTTATTCAATATTCTGAAAAACCTTCTTATACCAACGACATAAATGCAACGGCTGGCATGAAATGTATTTGTTTCAGAAAGGTTAAAGGTACCAAGTTAATTCTATGGTTCACTGGTCTGCTCAACCTATCATATGATGACCAGGTCCATACTCTCAGGAAACTTTCTACCATGATGACAGGTACGTTCACATATCACACAGTTATGCGAAAAGGAGAAGTGCGTATGTACTACTGGCTTATTCTATGTATAAAGCTAATGCTTGAAACAGATAACATAACATATTCTTGTTGGATATAACATTAATATAAATGATATTTATCAATGAAAAATTATAAAGTTTGCATCTATATTAAGTCACTTGTTACTAACTGTCAATCCTATTTTTTCTTATTATGTGCTTAACAAACATTTGTGAGTAATGAAAACAGTTGTATAGCTGAATCTGCCATATTTTTTGTTAATTCAAAGACAAATGCAGGCTTGTGTTTAATGCCGACATCACCCTAGACAAAAATGTTCTCTTAAAGGCTTACAATGACCAATCTGGTAAGAACGTCATAGAAACTATGTCTCAATAGTTGATATGCTAAGGAATAATTGGGTGATTGTGACCGATATTTTGGTTTAAGACTCGTTATTTCCCCGATTTTAAGAATAGCGACATACAATGCAACAGATGAGAGTAAAATATTAATAAAATGTACATTAGCAGGTTGACCATTGAAAACGTACAAGGTATTCACTTACGACACTCGTCATGCAAATCAAGGTCAAGGCCTGATTATCCCTGACATCTAGTTCAAATCGTCAACACATTAGCCATGCAATATTCATGTTTGCAATCATATCACGCCCACAAATTTCTGATCACCTATGATTTTGCTTTGCGTGTTTAAATTTTCCCATCCACGGTCGAGGACTGAGGATCCCTGACAGAAGTGGACAGTATTAAATATTACATAACAATGTTAACGGACATCGATTTTCAATATATAATTTATACCAAACTGATTCACCACAACGCTAGGAATATTGAGAGCAAAACCAAATAAAATATAGAGCTTAGGATTTCCCTTTGTCGATTTAATATAACATTTGCTTAACCTTCACGATTTCTCATATCCCATAATAAATAAGGCTTCATAATAACATAATGTACAGTTGCATCCAAAATATTGATTGATGAAAGGTTACAGTCCAAGCACTGTCATACAGATAGAACGTATGACTGCTGCTGATCGTAGGAGGTGACTACTTAAGGCGTTTATCTTTCCCCTCATCCTTATGTCTACCTCAACACTTTTGGTCTTCAGTTGAGTGTTAGTCCTTGTTAACAAGGCTTTGGGTTATACCAGGGTCACTTAAATTACAGTTTCTAAAGCTTACCGCTATGGAGTGTACCCTCTAGGATGACCTCTGTAGTATAGCACTTTAAAGTCGGTATCAATTCCGTGCAATCACAAGGAGACAAACAAAATACATATCCTCTCAAAACACATATACATACACTCACCTCCCGACGTTAAATAGTACTTTACCAAATTAACATCTTAGCAACACCTAAGCTCATTTAGACCAATTAAATATGATCAAACGTTAAAGTCAATAATTATTTATTTTACAATTATTAGCTCGCTTCCCCGAAGTGCAAGTGAGCATATGGCATGGTGCAGCGCTCCCGCGTCAACCTGTCCATTCATACGACTTAATAATCACGTGGCATAGAGGCCTGATATTTGGTTTGTAGTATGGGTGAATAAAGGGCTGCCAAGTTTGTTCCTAGTATTGACTTTGGCCTAAAGTCAAGGTCAAATGGGCGCGGACGGTAAACACAAATGAAAACAATGCAAATCACGAATAAAGATTGGGCATCAAAAAGGCTAATCTGACTTTGATTTCAAACTTTGATTTTAATAGATAAAACATCAAACTCTTCGAAGTTAAACATTTTTTTTGTATTTTCTGACAGGCCTGAGCAGAAAGTTTATGCAAAATGGTCTTTTACGACTAAACAAAGAACAAGGAAGTCATATTGACCTGACAAATTTCACGTTTGAGGTAGATTTCATATCCGACACCAATCCCCATTACATGAGCTACGTGAGAACCTACATTACGGCTAAGGAAGATATCCGATATCCGATACGTAAGTAAGATTTTGTCCATAATGAATGATAATGTATGGTAATATATTCTAACAAACATATTTTTAAGAAACTGTAAACGTATAAAGAAACTCTTTAACTTTTAAGTGGTAGTGGACATACGATTACAAACGATGACTATTCGCATTCCAATGGATTGTATAAAAGATTCCCACAAAAGAAAAGAATATTTAAATATTTATAAGGATTAACTTGAATATTTCTTGCGTTATGAAGCTATGAATACTATCATGAAAAACCATGAAGCTCGAAAATGTATTAAAGATTGTTCTTATAATTGAATTTTCTATACTAAATTCCTGTATGAGCCAATCAAAGGCGACGTTACAAACGACGTCGTCATATTTCACGTTATAAATGATTACATGTTTTTCCAGGCAATAAAAATGCTTCTCGGAAGCAAGATCAAATGATGAATTTAACCACATGTACAGTTAATACCGAAAAATGAATAAGTGAATATGTGAAGTGTATCTTACAGCTGTTTCATCCTTCTATGACTCGTTAGTGATGCTAATTGCTAAAAGTGTCGATTGCCAGAAGGGAACTCAGTAAAACCAAAATGGACACCACCAAATGTTAATCTATAACAAGAAGCTATATTTACCCCTCCATTTAATCATATTCGATATTGTCTATAGTTAATGTTTAAAGGCCACATTTGCTTTACAATGTTACCTTATAGCTGGACTCGGGATCGATTTGGTGATGGGAAAGGGTGAAAGACTTTACTTACATGAAGGTGAAGGATACAGCTGTAAATATACTCTGTAACAGTTACAGAATATTGTGGAGAAAGCCGGACTTCGCCTGGAGGACACTTGGACAGATGACCAGCAGCACGCTATTTTCTGTCGGTGTACTACAGTATAAACTGAGAGTTCGTTGTTGCCTATTCTTTAAGAAAAAAACATTACAAATATGTTTCCTCAAAGATATTGCCTTACAAAGATACTGTCAGGCGAACTATAAAACTATTTTTGCATCCAAAGTATTTTATTTTATTTGTATCAAGCTTCCAGAATATTGCTAAACCTATAAATGTCCCCCTACCGGCCGCTGCTAGCTATTGTTGTCCTTTGCAATTGTCTTCAGTTTGATGCAAATACATGAAGAAATGAAGCCTCTAGCACACTGACAATGAATTTTTATAGTCCCCCTGACCTTGACCCAACAACCCTTAAACTGACACTTGTCCAAGATATCATGGTCATTAATTAATGTGTGAATGAATCCTCTATAGTGAAGTAATTGTACACGTTTTGAGTAAATGGCAGCGCTATTCATTTCTTTGGGGAATTTTATGAACTGAATACGTATCATTCGAGTTCAACAGTTCCAAACAAATTAATTGCGTCGTTGAGTATATCGTTTTAGACCTAATATGTATTTGAAAATACAAATGGACAAACAAACAAATGCTTCAACAAAAGAATATTTTGATGTTTATTTCAGAAATGTTTAAACACTTGCCAAATGACATTGGCATCGTATAGGGCTAAAACACGTCATGAAAAAAACCCATTATTCATTACAGTGTCAACAGTCAAATATGAAAAAAATATCATGCAAGAGGGCTCTTTGAGTCCCCATCGAATGATCTTGATTGGATTTCTGTAAGACTGAGATCCCTTCTCTACTTTTCTCTTTTCTCTCTTAATCGATAAATCTGAGGAAGATACATGAAGACCTTTGTGGGAAATAGCGAAAAAAAAACTTCAACTGTCAAAATTCAAAAAAGCATGGCTGCCTGCCGGCATATTGTTTTCATATCTCTGTGGACCAAGGGAAACTATATGTGGAATTTGGAGAAAAAATCCCTAAATAATTATCTGAGGAATAGCGATAAAGTTTAAGGACAGCCGGACGGACGCTTAACGGCCACTGGACGCCGGACACTCGACGCCAGACAATAAGATGGCGCTAAAGACCTTTGTATATGATCATCGCTTATATCATTACTAACGATAATTAAAGTTTGGATTTTGACAAATCATAACGGTACTTTCTATTGACGTTTAATAATCCGAAATTAGGATCTAAATGAAACTCCGGCAGTAATAGTGATTATTTTACTGACCTCTACAGCATACATTGTGTTCTTTCATTAAGTAAATGCATTGCAGTATTTCACGAAGAATACATTGTTATCTTTCTAAAAGTAGACACATTGCAGTTTTTTTTTATAAAGTACTTACTTTGTAGTTGTGGCATGGCTTTCATAAAGTAATAACATTGCAGTTTTTCATAACATAATTACATTGCAGTATTTCATAAAGTAATTGCATTGCAGACTTTCATAAATAAAATATATTGCAGTATTTTATTAATTATACAACATATTTTACTTAGATCAATTTGACTTAATCGAAAAAGATATTGACTCAAATATAGTATAAAAAGCATACAGTTTGACACGTAAACATCCAAAATCAAGATCTGAAATGTTTGGCTATAACTAATAAATCCAAGGGCGAAACATGTAAGAATACAGATACCATACCGGCACAGCTACATAAACTATACAAATGATAAAGGCTGTAATCGGCTTGGTTTTGTCTTTCTCAAACAAGATGGAACAACATCATTACAAATCCAGACTTTTGTTGAGAATATTCCATTGTTCTACGGACCTTACCTTGACAAGATTTCCCGAGGCCGAAGGCCGAGGTGGATATTGTTCAGGGCAGGTCCCTAAAACCATGGATTTTTCGAAACTAAAGTCTGCAGTTACGTTATTGTACTTATTTAAAGACAGAACTAAATAAAAGTTCCTCTAAAATACCTCATCATATCACCGGAAGTTGAATATAACGTTTCGCCAGGTCCATGGAAAGTTTTATTAACATCTGCTAAAAATACCTTTCAGCATATATGACATAGTTTCAACGGACCTGACGAAATATTATGTTGACTCCTCGGTGATGTCATGGGGGTATGGCCAAGGAAATAATTGATGGCATGTGATCTGATTAGGACCAATGAGTGATAGTGCTACATACCGATCATATAATAAATGCTATTACATAATTATATTGGGATAGAGCAGCTTAGACCTGATGGAGAGTTGGAAAAAATCTTCTTGGTAGAGATAGATCCATGCCAACCCCATTAGCTATCTTACAATAATATTTCACATATATAACAAATCACTGGGCTCAAGTCTTTTGTCCTCATCAAACTCCGTGTTAAAGTTAAGTTCAAAACTTGGAGTTATCCGAATCATCAGTATCATATACATATTAAACAACTTCTCGTAGCTTCAAACAATAAGAAAGAAACATGAAATAATAAATTGAAATTCATCTTCAACACCATATTCCCTTAATGTCTCTTTTTTCATTTGTCAGAACCACGTATAATTTCCAAACCATACTGTGCGAATTCTTAACACTTTACATGCTGTACGCCTCCTTCAGCACGTCTTGGTTCCTCTATCTTAAGTCTTCCTTACAATCTGCCCCCTCCTAATTTCCTTCTGTCCCTCTGGGGATTTATTTTGTTATTCTTTCACATTAATACATAGTGTGCACGGGTTCGCTTCCGGGTATACGTCTCCAAGCCATGCACAAACTAAAATGTCGGCACTTCCTTAGATACGATGAATGGGACTTAATGTAATCATAGGAGTACATCTCCGAAAAGATTTCTAATTACTGAAACTTCGTATTTTTAAACCTCAATCGGAAGTTCTTTTATTTTGGACTGTAAGCTTTAAAAATATATTTTTCGAATCAACGATACAAGGTCATCATGTTGAATTATTACACGCAGTACGATTCAGTGATGTTGATCGTGTGCCTAGTATCTAAAAAAAATATGGAAAATCAAGTTTTGTCGTTATAGTTAATGCTCCAGTCGTTCTATCCTCTCCATAGCAGGATTTTGATGTTGATAACCTCTTGTACCACTCAGAGAGTCCTTGTATTCCCTGAGAGCACTGCGTAGGTCACCGACCATTTCGTAACAGATTCCTAAGAGGTTGTGGACAATCCAGTATTTACTTCCTCCCTGGTTCTTATCATACTTCATGGCCCGAAGTTCGATCAGTGCTGCGTCACGTCTTCTTGTATCGTTAAGCTCATGGTAACACAGGAAGGTCAGGAACACGGCATAAGGGAGTGGTGGGATTAGCAGTTTTATACTACTGACGTTCGTTAGCTCTTGTTGTAAATGGACTGGACAGAAATTTGGATATGGTTGTGTCAAAAACATGTATGATACACATGCTTGCTGAAATTTGTGTAGAAGACTATACCCATGCCCACAGTAGAGATGTTCGTATCTATCATGATCCTTTTCACTCATACAATCAACGAAAATTTTCCACGAGGAAATAAGGTGTCCACACATTTCCAGTGTTTTCAAGTAATTCCCAGTCTGGTAGTGATAGGTTGCCAACGTCAGTAGACCTGGACTTGTACAAGTTACGGCAAGTGGTGATATAAACTTCTTACATTTCCTAAGAGATTTATACTTCTGTTTGTTTCCTCCGAGGGAAGCTTGTTTCTCAAATGCCTCCATCCCTTTAAAAGAGAGTGCATGTACTGTATTGAAGTAAGCTATTAATTCATCCATGTCCGACATTGATTTGCTCAGAAGTTTCAAAGCGGGCAGTACATCAGTTGCACGAAACAAAACGAAGGACCGTACGAATATTGTGAAATCAGTTTCTCTTTCTGATTGTGCTGGTGTAGGCAGTACCATTTCCCAGGCCCCATTTTTCACTCTCTGGATATACTTTCCTATAGATGATTGGAAGAATGTTCCTATTGATAGACAACGCCATGTCATATCACGGAGTTTAACAAGTAAACGGAGAAGTTTTTGTTGATTGTGACCATGAACTTTCCCAAGGAACATATTATTCTTGTATATAAAGTAATTAGGACAATATCCTGCTCTCACCCACGTGGCCAAAATATTTAAACACAGCATGAAACAAAGAATTGTATTCTTTTCTTCCCATAAAGAAAAAGGTGTGTTTTCTATTGCATGGAGTATAGTTGTTTTGATAATATATGACGAGATAATATCTGTATCCCCATATATTTGTTTCAACTTCCCAGATATCTGTTTGAAAAGGTACTTGAGAAGACAGTACACTAGGAACTGGACATGACTGAGAGAATGAACGAGTTTGCGTTCCGCAGTCGCGAATGAAATTCTCCATTGTAGGAACGTGTCGGCTGACGTTTTATCTCCTACATGGACAAGATGACAACCACCTTGTACTATCTGATCTCTCAAACATTTATCCGGTCAGTTATACAATCGAGGTCTGCTCACCCACTCGTTGCTCTCGCTTGGCCAACTAGTACAAACGAACACACGCACTAAATCGATATCTGATTCTGTATAAGTTATTTTACTCGTAGTAGTAGCTGCTCCACGAGTGTTTACGGTAGTCCTGAATACATCACATACTTGATCTGATAGCGACCGTGCAAACATTTCACTTGATATAAAGTGTACATCTCCAACAGGTACAATCGAATTAAACAAGTCTGAAGTGCACGTCCGTCCTTTCAGCTGCAATTTTACATAGCCAGGTCGGCTGTCGGTATCTCTCATAATAAATACCGTTTTATTAGCAATATCTGGTGTGATACTGCTTTGTTGGTCAGGACATATAACTACCACAGAGTTGTGAATTAGCATTTGATCTTGGTCCGAGCCCTTCATCTTAATTCCTTCTGCTGAACTTCCTGTGTTAATTGTTTCTGATTGTGTTTTATCACAGTTACTTAATTGCTCACGTACAAGTGTCAGCTTCCTCCTGACGGCAACCATTTCTCGGCTCCCCATCGTCCTGTCCAGGACACGATATAGAATCCAGGAATCTTCGTACAGCTCTCCCTGGACGGACATCTCAGTGATATGTCAAAAGCCCTATTATAAAATAGAAATAACAATATCAATACGAAGAGTCCATAATAATTGTTGGTGATAGCTATAAAATCTTCATCTATATTTATAAATGTTTATCATTATCTTTAAAACAAACACTAAAGTAGATTATTTAACATTTGCGATGTCAAAATAATTTATTCCGACAAATTTTGATAAGTTCTATGAAATATTGTGTACATATCAATCTGATGTATCTCATGTACATGACACATGTACAGAATGACATATGCATCACACACATACGGAATGTAATATACATCATACATGTACAGAATATCATATACATCATACACATACGGAATGTAATATACATCATACACATACTGAATATAATGTACATCATACATGTGCGGACTATAATATACATAACATAAAAACAGAATATCATATAAATCATTCACAAGCAGAATATGATGAACATAGCACACAAACAGAATATCATATACTATAACATATAAGTTCATTATACACATACGGAATATATTGTATATCATACACATACGTATATATTATATCTTGTACTGCAGGGTATCGTAGAGTATCGTAGAGGAGTGGAAATTTCAAGTCTAAATTTAATTATATTGGGAATATCATATACATTACACACAAACAGAATATCACATACAAAATGTGCATCACACAAGTACGGAATGTCATGTATACAATTATGAGATATTAAGTACATATGTCACATTTCTATTAGACGTAAGACTCATTGATTGTTAAGTATATGCCTCTATTCCCTGTGAATATCCATCATTATTTCCTTTATCAAAAATGTCATTCTTACCAAGAAGGAAGACTTACCTGAGGATTGAAATATTTTATAAAAAAAAATACAACGGGAAAAAGAATTTTGTCAAAAACTTTTCTGATGTTTTTTGTACACAACAATGGGCCTTTTTATGCATTGGTTGGTCGCCATAGCTTACTTAAAGGACATTCGTACAACATCTATATGATTATTTCCAGAGTTTTCACACTATTTGAAATTTATATGACATCAGCTTAATGTAAAGAGTATGTTTTCTATATATTGTCACCATTGTATGTCAATTCAGTTTTTCTTGTCTTTTTTTTGGTAACTTTTTCCACCTTAAGAACAGTACAAAAAACCTTTAAGTCAAAAGTCTTGATGACCAGTTAGACTGATAAATTATTGATTAACCTTAAGTACATTCTGTCATAAAAGCCAACAAAACACATAGTAACTAATTCATTTTTGACAATAGAGTATGGAGCTAATACCCATGAACACTTGGAGTACTTTCTAGAGTAAGTTTGTCCTTTAACTTTCAAAGCTTAAATGCAATTGCAAGCAAGCACTTTAATAAAAGACCATTGTATGGAGTTATTGCATGGAAACTGATTTTCTATATTCAGCAACAGTGACCTTGACCTTTGACTTTTGACAAAGAAAAGCGTCCCAAACAAATACTTTCAATAAGAAAGTACTGTATCAAGTTTGAGTACGATATGACAAAGGAAACTCGAGCTATAGCACGGAAATAAAAGTGCTGACGGACAGACTGACAGACGGACGGACAGACAGACGGACTGTCACGGTGATTACTATAGCGCACTTTCGTACTGGGCCCTAATTATGTGATGGTGTCAATTTGCGCCATTAATAGGTCATCATTATGTGATAGTGTTAATTTTTGCCATGGAATATGTCAAAGTTATATGATAGTGTCAATTTGTGCCATGGAATAAGTCACAATTATGTTCGTTACACAGAAATCTTATATAAAATTAGATATTTACACATCCGGTTTAAATTGTCAGCACACCTTCTAAGTTATTACATCTGATCATCTAATCATTTCAAAATTTAAAGAAATGTTATTTAATTTCATGATAAAATAGTTTTAATTAAGATACCTATGAGCCTAACATTATTTAACTGGGACTCTTTATTACTACTATTTTTTAGCGAAAAGGACCTACATTTAAGATACAATTATTGCTTTGTAAAGGGACGCGAAAGTAACTTAACATAGCATAATGCCTTTCTAATAAATAACCAGTACTTGCATGTCATCCTTACTCTCATTTTAAACCAAAAGCACTGCAATACATGTAGATGTTTTACAGTTAGATATATATCTATCGTATACATTCCCAAGCGGGTTTTCTGATTTTTACTTACGAGATCCGGTAAAACAGTATCTAACTCTCCATAACTGTGGAGGTGGTCGAAAGGAAATTTGAAACGTTCGTTGTACCAGAAAACTTGTTTATCACCCTTATTTGTTTCAGGAGACGTCGTATTTCACACAGTAGTAAAGTGTCAATTACTGTGGACGACGTTTGTTGTTGTACAATCCCACATCAAAGATCTTAAGTATCAGGAACATCATATATTTGTTCTCGTGTTGACGCCTGGATTCCATATCTATGCTTCCATGTATCAAGTTACAATATTTACATTGGTTTTTCTTGTATGGCTGCTAGCCGTAGTCTGCTACAGTATCAAGACCATTGTCCAGTTTGTGCTGTTTTCTGTATCAAAGTGATATCTTATTACAAAACAAATGTCATTTTCTAGTTTGTCCTTATGTCCGTATTTACTTGTAATCCCTCTATATCAAACACAGACTACAGTAGATCCTGTTTCTTTCTGTACACATTAACTCTCAAATGGTTTGTTGGACGATAAACCAATGTGGGATTTTCCTATTTTCGTTTTGTATATGTATTACATAATGGTAGTTGTTCATTCATAACAAGGATCCCCCAACGGTCTCATTTTACCTATATTTAGTCAAAACGTACACGAACCTATGTAATAACTTATGTGTCAGTAGTATCAATGAAAACATTTAAAGTGACGTCATTGCTATCTGACAAGGATACAGCATACTCTGACATGATCACACTCACTATTCCAAGATTCCAATAATCCTTAATACTATTGTTCTACTCATTACTGTTAGCCGACATCTGCTACAGTATCAATGCCATTGTCTACTTTGTCCTGTTTTCCTTATACTATGCACCCGGACAATAAACCAATAAGGGATTTTCCTATTTTCGTTTTGTATAGGTATTACATTATGGTGTTTGTGAGTCGTTCACTCATAAAAACGATCTCTTATTACCTCATTTTGCCTATATTTAGCCAACACGTATATGATACCTTTCTAATAACATATGTATCAGTAATTATCAATAAAAAAAAAACAGTTTAAGTGACGTCATTGCTAACTGGAAAGGAAAAGGGACTATTGGTTATCATGCCAGTGCATGAAATATAACAAATTACCATTGATGAATAAAACTATTTTTCGTACAATGACATGATCACTATTCCAAGATTTCAATAATCATGAATACTATTTTTCAGCTCCTTATTAGGCCTAGCTAAATATTTTACATTTGTGCGATGACAATGGTGTATATCCTCCGATCTAATAGATATATTAGTTAAAAGTAGCATAAAGATGTCAAATACGTCCCTGACTTTTAGGCATCAATGAACCAAATATCCTGACTCCGTACAAGGTGATTGTTGTTTTGGGTGTTGTATATCCTCACCCTTCAGTTAACCACAATGCGTACACACGGAAGCTGAAAAGCTGAAGTTTACGTTGTATATTGCTTGTATTACAAAAATAGACATTATGCGTAAAATTCCACAGGTAGGGATTTAAAATGTATGTGGAAAACTGCAAACGTACGCTAGTGACGTGTATCTATTGTTATGTTAATTTGAGCATTGCGGTTCAACACCCTCACTAACATTGGATGAATTGTTAGAAAAATTAAACGAACTATACAAGTTTTCTTGGCAATATTCAGTTTCATACATGGTAGAGTTCCTATTGTTTTTCAAATTTATAATTACATGTATCTACATTGTGTGTGGTATTAATATTGTTCAGTTAATTAGTTAAGCGGTTTAAACCAGGGGGTTGGTGAACTGCAAAGTCGGGATGAATCGTATGCTACCGGTTCGTTAGAAATAGGCGATATTCGAGATATTTATTTATCGTATAGTCGTATGCTGAGCCGTTGGACATTCAAAATCTGAATTTTACATGTCGTATGTCTAGCCGCTGAACATTCAAAATCTGAATGTCGTATGTCTAGCCGCTGAACATTCAAAATCTGAATGTCATATGTCGTATGTCTAGCTGCTAAACATTCAAAATCTGAATGTCGTATGGCAAGCTGCTGAACATTCAAATCTGAATGTCATATGTTGCATGTCGAGCAGCTGAACATTCGAAAGTTTCCTTGTTGGCCAGTAAAAAACACAGGATAGGAATTTTATGATATTAAAGGTCGTATGTCGTATGTTCAGCCGTTGAACATTCAAACTTTGAATGTTGTATATCGTATGTCAAGCCGCTGAACATTCAAAAGGTCCCTCGTTGGCCAGTGAAAACACACGATAGGAATATTTTGAATGTTGAAGGTAGTATGTCGTATGGTGTGCTAACTTCACACAGCCACTTTTTTAAAACCCCTATTATACAACCTCATATCACAGTGTAAGGAGAAGTACGGAGATAATATCCAGAAAAAAATGCTACGCTAGATTGAAGGACGGAAGGACAAAAATTACAATAGGACACTCGTCATTTGGGTCTAAGACAAGGAGGTAGTTATATTCTCATGTTCAAAGTGAATGAGTGAATTTTAATTTCCATTAATGTACCAGAAGAATGTTAATTTTGATGTAAACAGCAATAAGCCTTTTTAGGTATTGGTTGGTTACTATCACTTTATTAGAGGCCATTTGTACTAAATCTATATTATTACTTACACACTTTTCACACTATTTGAAATTGATATGACCAACCAGTTCCCAGGACACTACAAGCCCAGCCTCAGTGACCACTGGAATGACCTCTGTATAGATCAGGTAAATAACATAGCCTCATCAAACTGACCTCTGAATTCTGGCTTGGGTACTGTCTGAGTAACCCTAAACTAACCAATTATGTCTTCCTAGGGTACAGTCAGAGTAATTTAATTAGATAGTAAGTAAGTAAGTTACTAGTTTAATGCCACATCACTCTGCCTATTGCTAGGTTTCTTCTCGCTGACTACACAGTCAATGTTAAATTGGCATGTCAGAGTTACTGTGACCTTCAAACTGATCACTGTTGTCAACCTAAGGAACAGAGTTTACTTAAACTGACCGCTGTAGTCTTGCTATGATACTGTCAGGGGGGCCTTCAAACTGACCACTGACTATACTATGTGTATTAACCTAAGGAACAGAGTGACTTTCATACGGGTATGACAGTGAGATAGAAGGCAGGAACATATCTGTAATATAATATAGTACATGCTACATTTAGAATGTATTCTGTTTTTTCAATGAACTCTTTGTTGACAGAGACAGTAATCTATTTTTGCTATGAACATAGGTGAAGGTATCAATCTACAATGGTGGCCAAGAAAAGGACTACATCACGTTCAATGCGGTTGGTGCCGATAAGAACAGCTGGTTCACTGCTGATAGGATAATTGACTCCTCTTACACGGACATTAGAAATGCTCCTAAAGAACTCTTCAGTCTTATGGGGTGAGTACCCTGGTGTGTTGTGTGCCTTAGGTAGTTTATCAAATAAAATCTAACTCTAATAAGTTCATTGGCCAGCTTAACAGGTGGGAGATTTTCATTGGTTTAAGAGGATGCAATCATTTTCTATGTTCTGATTGGCTGTCACACTCTTTAAAGACGAATCTACAATGGCCCTTTTACTGTTTGGTATACACGTAGCAAATGTTCAGTAACAGAATACTTTGGTGGATGATTTCTATTACTATGTTCTCAAGGTTTTTATGGAAATTGCTAAACTAAGAATCTAGTTTTGTTTTCCTTCATTCATGTTTTACATTTTCATGTTTCATATCAAAATTTAATAACTGTTGTTTGAACAGAGATGTGACAAGTGGACGTGAATTCACAATGAACAGTCATTCCACCGGCAATTGTGACACGTACGGTTGGATGATGGTT
Organism: Pecten maximus; assembly: GCF_902652985.1. Classification (NCBI taxonomy): domain Eukaryota; kingdom Metazoa; phylum Mollusca; class Bivalvia; order Pectinida; family Pectinidae; genus Pecten; species Pecten maximus. The sequence goes on along the minus strand of NC_047025.1, from coordinate 14,964,645 downwards.
GCAACCCAGAGTGGCTGCTTCTTTGAAGCAAGTGCTGGTAACAAGCCTGCTTTCCTGTACTCCCCAGGACAGACTTCCTTACACTGGGGACAAGGTGATAGACCACTAGACCATTGGATAATGAAACAATTGTCATAACTAGATCCTACTTGATGATCTAATTGTTCAATGTCATATAAAAAAAGTGATTTCTTTTTAATGGTGTATATTTATTTATTTCATTTAATAAATTCGAACTGGTTTCCTATAGAATTATTGAACAATTTGTTTTGTGATTCTTGCACCAAGACTAACGAGGGTTCAAGATTTAAGAATCTTACCCAACACTGAAAAGGTTAAAACTATTTGATATAATTATCAATTATAATTTAGTATTAGATAATCAGAAAGGAATATCAATTAATATTTAATATAGGATAATCAGAAAGGAAAAAAATTAAAAAAAAAAAAAAAAAAAAAAAAGTTTCATGTTGACAGCTACTGCCTCTGGAAACGTCTTTGCTATCACCGCCCACGGTAAATGTGATGAGTATCTGTGTACAGGTGATAATGCTAAATTTAGATTGACAATAGGGATGACTATAATTATAGCTTTAATGGCATTAAGATGTAATATATTTATTAATCAGTGTTAAATATATATGCAATGCAGAAACCTCAGAATTGTACTCCAAGCTGCACCTTTGGTTTATATAAGTTAGTTTATCATTGTTTGGATTTGACATTTTCAGATTGTTTTCTCTAATGAATTTCCACAATTTTTTTTAATGAAAATACATGTGCATGTATTTATAACCTGTTAATTAACTGTTCTTCACAGGTGCATCTCTGCAGTCAACACAGCAAACTGGCTTCACTCAGATGAGTAAGTAAAAGTTGAACTCCTCCGTATCATGCATTTGACACTCAACACTTAGGTGTTAGGTATTTGGTAGTTGTGAAAACTTCTGAATTAGAACATGTAGTAGAGACGTCTCATTACAGATTTTAGGGAGAATACCAGAGCATGCACCCAAATCAATGTGATAAATTTGATTATTTATTGAACAATAATCCTATAAATAAATACAAATGTTGAGAATGTGTGGAGAGCATGCATAGCTTGTCTCGACCCTCGGGTAAGATAAGACAATCTCACTCTGGTATTTTTGTGGATATCCCTGTCCAGGGTAAAAGAAATAGAATTTTCAAATAACAGAAAAAAAAACTTGATAATTCTATTGAGATATTAGTTTTGATGACAGTAAATGATAGGAAGACTAGACAAAACAGAAATCACAAGTGTGATAATCAGGTGGACAATATATACAAGGACTACAATCAGAAAATTAACTTTTAACGTTTTTATTAGAATAACCTGGAAAATAATAATCTAGGCTATCATGCAGACTGGAATTTAAATTGTGCTATAAAATGTTTATCAATTTGATCTGCTTGGCTCATTTTGATCTGCTAGTTTCCATATTCATTTAATCAATACAAACGGATTTCCAAACAATTGATCAAACATGTAAAGAACATTTTGGACTTACTTTATACACAGGCAGGGCCTGTATCTACAAAGGGAAAATCTACAGTCAAGGAGATCACTGGACGGATGGGTGTGAATACAACTGTACTTGTGTCGACGAGACTACTGTGTCAATTTGTAAGTACTCCAGTCATAGTATTAAATACCCGTATGTTGGATATGGTGTATCATGAATAATCTGTTTACTGTATAGTATAGAAATATCAAGTCACTTGCTATCTTATACACTGTTAACATATTTATTTTAGCATACTCAATTTTAGTGTACCACGGAATTAGCGTATTCAAATTTTTATGTACCACTGAATTAGCGTACTCAAATTTTAGTATACCACTGAATTAGCGTCCTCAAAATCTTAATGTACCACTAAATTAGTGTACTCAAATTTTAGTGTACCACTGAATTAGCATCCTCATAATTTAATGTACTACTAAATTAGCATACTAAAATTTTAGTGTACCACTGAATTAGCGTACTCAAATTTTATATACCACTGAATTATCGTACTCAAATTGTATATACCACTGAATTAAAACAGATCATCCATGGTGAATTAGAGCTACCGCAATGCTTGGCATGGAAAGCTATGTACAGAAACTCCTTTTAGTAATATATATATATCAATTTAATTTAGCAGAGTGTTTCAAGAACGAAATTCTCTAAAACATGTATGTTTTACAGTACTGTGTTTATTCTGGAGGAATCCCAGCAGGCCCAACAATTAAGGGTCGGGATGGGTTTGGTTTGGTTTAGTATTGTTTCACGTCCTGTTAATAACTTATATCATCTAAGGACGGCCTCCCCTGTATGTGTGATGCATGAGTTTTATGAATGTTTGTGTGTTTGGTTCATGTTTGTCTCCTTGTCATAGTGCTACCTCCCTAAAGCGTACTGCCGAAGACACTCAAGCAGGACAACCCCACCTGGTCTTATCATACTAAAAAAGGGCAGACCAGTCGTCCCACTCCTGGAATACTGAGTGCTAAGAACGATCAGGCCACATAGATAGCACAGTGATTCATTATCAAAATATTGAAAAGAAATTTAATTTGACCAAAATATAGATTTGAAAATAGAATTTACCATGGTAGAATTTCATATCGGAAGTACAGTCAGAATGTTGGTACCTTAAGATCTTGCAGGATATCAAAGTTTATTTATATCGGAGCTATAACGTCTATACCTTGTATATGTAGGTGTGCAACTTTCACTAACTTACCACAAGGCTGTACTTTGGTGAAGAAACCAGGAGAATGCTGTGCCCTACCCGACTGTGGTAACTACACTCTTCCAGGCTCTGGTCAGGGTTCAGGTACGTACTCTATCAAATTGTCTAACTTTGTTTGTCTTGGGTGTCAGCAGAAAGAGAAGTAGGTGTACAATACAAACATTAAATGATTCTCACCATTTTTTTCTGGTAAAAAAGATGACTGTGCTTAATTAATCTCTGTAAAAAGACCCCAGTCTGAGCCTTTCATTCACCTTTTCAATGTTTAAAAGTTTCAACCGTTTCGAGTGATTATGCAAAAGCAGCCATCATATATGCAAGTGGGAAAGTCTGGATCTGACTCAATATTTTCCTTTTGTAAAGACATATTTCTTTAGAAGAATTAATTAAAAGTATGATAGAGGAATGCTGTAGTAAACTGTGAACTATTAAATCTACACAAACAACTCGAAAACAAGCCAGCCTCAAAGATAAGCTCTTCTATCAATAAGCCTGTATTTGCTTATACATTTTATTTTTGAGTTTTAAGGATATTACATTAGTTTTATGTGTACTCGAGTTATATTTAACATGTGAATATAATGTTTGTCAGGTTTCTGTTACTACAAGGGACAGATGCAAGGACATGGTGAACAATGGAATGACGGCTGTGACTATACGTGTACCTGTCAAGATGCTACAACAGGAACATACAGGTGTACAGACAGGTGAGAGTATATCTTGGACCAATTATTATATACATGTGGAAAAGTCATTGTACATGTGAGAATTTTGAAGATACCTGTATATACCTAGCATATCCAGAAATTAACTTGAGAATAGCTTGTTCACCTGTAAAAATTTCATCACTGGTATATTTAAAGATGTTACATCGCCAACAACTTCACATAAAAATAGATAAATCGGCACCTTTGGTATAGAAATGAATCCAACACCAAGCACTATCGATTACTTATAACCATGTTATCTTTCATTCTTGGTAATAGCAATTTACATTTCAAGCCCATGTGAGACAAAATATAGAGCTATATTTCTTATTCACTTTAAATTTAAAATTAAATTGGAAGCTCAAATCTTTGGGAGGCGGTTAAAGCGGAATGTACCGTATGTAACATTTGGTATTGAAATATATACATTTAAAAGTCTATTCTTGTTTCAATTAGATCATAATCACTCGTCGGAAATCTAGCATCTTTAAAATTTATTTTATGAATTAAACAAGAAACCCCATATGCACTTTTGTCATATCAGTTTATTTTTACAAAATATTTCTTACTCTGTCCCTTATTACATGCTATAAATGGAACCTGCCTGCCGGACTTTGTACCCTGGATCCTGCTCCAGCTGGAAAGTGTTGTCCTGTCCCCAACTGTAGCTCACAGGTAGTCTTACAATACCCTCCAGGTTACGTACAGGAATGAGATTCAGAACACACATAGACGTTTTGTAAATAGTGTGTAATTTAATTTTTATGTGAAAGAACCTGTACACCATGATTTATAAATAAATTATGAACAAAACTAATATTGTCTGATTGCAATTGTTTTACTGTAAATTGTGAAGAAAATATCCTTAAACAAATATATAACAGACCAATTCTGTTTTGACTTTATGTGACGGCGGTCAAACTGATATCCTATGGCAGACCAATTCTGTCTTGACTTTATATGACAAAGTTCAAACTAATATGCTATGACAGACCTAATTCTGTTTTGACTTTATGTGACGGAGGTCAAACTAATATCATATTACAGACTTAATTCTGTTTTTACTTCATGTGACGGAGGTCAAACTGATATCCTATGACAAATTCTGTTTTGTTTTGACTTTATGTGACGGAAGTCAAACTGATATTCTATGACAGACCAATTATGTTTTGACTTTATATGACAAAGGTCAAACTAATATCCTATGACAGACCAAATCATGTTTTGATTTGATGTGACGGAGGTCAAACTGATATCCTATTACAGACCTAATTCTGTTTTGACTTTATGTGACGGAGGTCAAACTGATATCCTTTAACAGACCGATTCTGTTTTGACGTTATGTGACAGAGGTCAAACTGATATCCTATGACAGACCAATTCTGTTTTGACGTGATGTGATGAAAGTCTTTATTTTCAATGTTGGGCTCCTGGCTATCCAGACTCAAACGACTAAAGAATATGACCATTAATTTAATCACAGTGCCCCAATGGACGTGGAATTATATGTCATAATGCACAGATTACTTTCAATCCATGATATACCGCTTCACCTAGATGAACACATGACCCAAGTATGACGTTCGTTGGATAGTAGCAGTATAGGAGATAGAGGCAGGATTAACTTTTTAGTCACCCGAGACAAAATCTTAAATGACATATTCTTACCGCCTTTTTTCCGTCGTCGTTCGTCCGTAAACAATTACATTTTCGACTTCTCAGAATCCCCTGAACCCTCTTCAATGAAATTTTGCATAAATCTTCCCTGTCCAAAGGTGAAACAATATTAAGAATCATATTGTCCCCATCTCCCAGGGGACTGAGGGGTCGAGCGAAAAGGGGTCAAATTGACTGACATTTCAAACATCCTCGTCATATAGTTTGGTTTGTTTTTGTTTAACGTCCTATTAACACCCAGGGTCATTTAAGGACGTGCCAGGTTTTGGAAGTGGAGGAAAGCCGGAGTACCCGGAGAGAAAACCACCGGCCTACGGTCAGTACCTGGCAACTGCTCCATGTAGGTTTCGAACTCGCAACCCAGAGGTGGAGGGCTAGTGATAAAGTGTCGGGACACCTTAAACACTCTGCGACCGCGGCCCCTCGTCATTGAAAGAAGGTATATTTGTGTATGAATTTCATGACCCTAGGGTATCACGATTGCCCCTATACTTAACTGTAGTTTATATAGTGAAATCCCATTTAAACTATCCTTAGTTTGATTTTTATTGGAATTCATTTTAACTTATTGAACATTATCAGCACGGGATGAAAGTTTGATAGTATGCATATGTTGGCCCTGGCTTACACCAGGGGTTGAGCGGAGCCAAAAAGTGTCGTATTAATTGAAATTTCGAAAAACTTTTTCTAAAGACTTAAATAAGTTAGAATCAAATACTTGTCATAAATGTAAGGGTCTTGAGGTGCTTTACTAAAATTGTGAATTTTGTGACACTGAGGGCTCGCGTTTGCCCCGTAAATGGGGTAAAGTTTTTTGTGGTTTATTGTTCTGTTGTTGATGTGAGTTTGTGGTTGGGAACTCGCTTACATGATGACAAATATCACAGACACACAAAAACACGTCTTCACGTTCCAAGTCATTTATCTATACTGAAGAATCATGTTATCTTACAAAGAGAGCTCCAATAAAGGGAAAGAACTCTTGCAGTTCGAGTTCCAAATTATCTCCCCTAGATCATATGCCTTTACTGTTACAATATATTATGTAATCTCATCACACCCATACAACCATATACATAACATCCCCGCCATCAAAATAAAATTGGGATAACACAATTTTAACATGGGTGTAAGAGATTACAATAAACAGATGAAAGTAAGCAGCTTACTATGAAATTGAATCAAATATCTTAAAAGTATACACTACTATAAATGTACTTTATATGTTTTTTCTTCTTCTGAAAACTGTCTTTTATAATATGTGATTTACTGTATAATACTACCAAGTACAAAAATCTTTCTCATATTATGCTATTCCTGATATCAAACATTCACACTTACATTTTCCATTGAGCTCAAAATGGACCAACTATACTCTATCCAGACAAAATAGCAAATATGAAAGAGTTTAACATACACAATATAATTTTAAAAGAATTTAGATACTAATTTCCGCACTCAACCAAAATAGACATTTTATCAAGCTCAAAATTTAAAACAAGAATACTTGCATACATATTCAAATGACATAAAGAGTACATATAGTTCGTTCTGGCAATACTCAACTTACTGTTTATATTACAGTATCATCATGTTGCGTCATAAGACCATGTGATTTAAAGTTATAGAGAAATTGGCCATAATAAAACTAATATACAATACACAATACAACCTGCCAGCCTTATATCTATCCTTACCAGCCTTATCGTAGCTTTATATACGTGCTGAAAAATACCTCAGCATGACGTTAGTTTCTCATTACAGTTCCATACTTCTACATGATACAATTTAACACATATATATATATCAATATCACAAAGTATTACTAGCATAAAATCTCAAATGTTCAAAAACATTACACAGTGTACAATATTATGATACTACACTTAGCCATTCATCAACTGTATCAGTTGGTATATACACTCCAACTGTATGAAGCTGGTTTTGTTTTGCTCATCCTTGCAAATGTAAACAAAATATAACATGTTATCTACAGTAATATCAGCAGAGATTTCGCTCTTAATTAATAGTATATTTCTGATATAATATATCTGAGAAAAAACATTCACTAGCATTTGGAAAACAATGATGTTGTGTAATATAATCAAGACATGGCAAAAGAGCAATACTCATAATAATCAACATTGATCAATCAAAAGCTAGATAAAAGGTAAATATTTGTGTTATACATTGCACACGTGTATATATATGATATTGTTCAGTTTCTTCAAGTTCACATGATGACTGTCCGCAGTTATAAAATGGTAAATTTTGCAGAAAAGACACTGTTAGTACTGATATAAGTTCATATCTAAATTCAAAGTTCTGGAGTTGATTAACTGGATCTCAAAACATGTTGTTAGACTGGAACATTTTTTAAGTTAAACTGTCGAACAAATGGAACAATGATCATTCCGTTATCCCCCGCCTGAGTTTGTAAAGTTTAGTTAATCGTCCACGTGGTTCGACTAGCTGATGTGTGATGGTTACACATGTACAAACGGGTGTCGATGTCAAAGACAGGATACTCGATAATTATATATACGAAGTACGAAGATATAACATGGCGACGAAGGAACTTCTTTCCTTTGGAAATGAAAACATCTGTAAGAAGTGCTGACTATTTTCAACTATGATGACGTCATCGTTTTGACAAAAGTCATAAAATAATCAGAAACATATATAACATGTTTCGGAAACAACGAATCAAAGAAGATATTCACAAGAAAATGTTGGTTGTATCAATATCAAAACACAGGAAACTTCATCAGAATATAATTCTTCTTCAGAGAAGTCCATTATCACTTTTCAACTTCCCGCCAGAAAATCACATGGCGTGATGATGTCTTATGTCTGGCCGACGAGCCGAGACTGACTCGCCGGCCAAACCGGCGAATACACAATAAAAAAGCAACATACTGTCGTCAGTTGACCGGGTTTGGTTTCTCCACCATGTTCTGTTGTTGATGTGAGTTTGTGGTTGGGAACTCGCTTACATGATGACAAATATCACAGACACACACAAAAAAAAAAAAAAAAACACGTTCATGGTGTCACAGGAACGTGAGGAACACATCGTAGGAGAGCAGAGGGATATCAAGTACATGAATCTTCCCGTTGGTTTTGTTTGCTCTGGTTGGAACTGGTATAGACAGAACTGTCAATACTTGCTATACATGCCTTTGATATTTGTTTAGAAGAGTATACCCGCCCCACAGTAAACTTCATAACTGTCTAGATTAGTTACACTAGGAGCACCACCAGCGGAAGTGTCCACGATGAGATCATGTATACACATTTCTGATGTCTAATTCCCAGTTTGGTAGTGATGGGATGACAGCGTCAGTTATCTGGAGTTCAACAAGTAAACAAAGGAGTTCTTGTAGATTTCGCCATGAACTTTCACAAATGAAAATATTGTTCAGTTTTAATAAAGAAGTAAGAGCGATGCTTCGCATTCACCCATGTGGCTAAAATATTTAAACGCGTCATGAAATTAAAATGTAGGTTTTTCAATTGTTCATGTGCAAGTATTGACTTCCTCCTGATAGCCACCATCTTTCGGCCCCGTATCATCCTGTCCAGGAATATCAATTTCCTTATAATATTCGTGATGTCGAAACTTTGTCAACGTAGTTCATTAAAATACGTTTTGATCACAGGTAAGAAGTTATATATATATATACATATGTACTATATAGTCTCGTAATACTATATAGAATGGAGCTTCTCCATTTTATATAGTGATAAGAGGCTATATATTATATAGAGGATATCTAACAGTGTCTTCAGTAATACCAAATATATTTCACGAGTGGGGCTAATATTTTGATATTTTTCACGAGTGCGCAGTGCACTAGACTGTAGGCCTAGTAGTGTTATCAACGAAAACACTACTAGGCCTACAGCGATAATTTGTAAACAAAAAAAAAGTAGTTTCCACTGTCCAGGTGCTGACATATATGTCGGGCTTTCTGATTGGTCAATTATTTTGGTATTTTCTAATCATTAATTTGATTGGTCAAATCAGCAAAAGTGATATTTTTCACTAGTGAAAAATATCATTTTTATAGAATGAATAATTTTTGATATTTCACTGGTAAAAATGTAATAAATATACAACATATAGTTTCTTACCCTAAATACCATTTTATATAGTAAAACGAGGGTATATTATATACAATATATCATTTCTAATCCAAGTACCTGTGTTTTTGATAACTCGCTCTTACCACAGGCATCTGGTTAGTATTCATGGAAACAAAGTATTAGCCCTCTATTCTTACAATACCAACTAGAAGCAGACGCATGTGCTCTTACGGAATATTGTGTACATATCAATCTTATAGAATATGTACATTTCACACACATACCTTGTATAATATAATAGAAGTACGGAACCATTTCTATTGATGTTGATCCTTTACACAGCATTATTTAACTGGGACTCTTTATCACTACTATTTTTTTTAGCGAAAAGGACCTACATTTAAGATACAATTATTGCTTTTTAAAGGGAGGCGAAAGTAACTTAACATAGCATAACGCCTTTCTAATAAATAACCAGTACTTGCATGTAATCCTTACTCTCATTTTAAACCAAAAACACTACAACAAATGTAGCTATTTTACAGTTAGATATATATCTATCGTATACATTCCCAAGGGGGTTTTCTGATTTTTATTTACGGGATCCGGTAATACAGTATTTAACTTTCCATAACTGTGGATGTCGAGATGTCGTATTTCACACAGTAGTAAAGTGTCAATCACTGTGGACGACGTTTGTTGTTGTACATTCCCACATCAAAGATCTTAAATATCAGGACCATCGTGTTGACGCCTGGATTCCATATCTATGCTTCCATGTATCAAGTTACAATATTTACATTGGTTTTTCTTGTATGGCTGCTAGCCGTAGTCTGCTACAGTATCAAGACCATTGTCCAGTTTGTGCTGTTTTCTGTATCAAAGTGATATCTTATTACAAAACAAATGCCATTTTCTAGTTTGTCCTTATGTCCGTATTTACTTGTAATGCCTCTATATCAAACACAGACTACAGTAGATCCTGTTTCTTTCTGTACACATTAACTCTCAAATGGTTTGTTGGACGATAAACCAATGTGGGATTTTCCTATTTTCGTTTTGTATATGTATTACATTATGGTAGTTGTTCATTCATAACAAGGATCCCCAACGGTCTCATTTTACCTATATTTAGCCAACACGTACACGAACTTATGTAATAACTTAAGTGTCAGTAGTATCAATAAAACATTTAAAGTGACGTCATTGCTATCTGACAAGAATACAACATTTAAAGTGACGTCATTGCTATCTGACAAGGATACAGCATTCTCTGACATGATCACACCCACTATTCCAAGATTCCAATAATCCTTAATACTATTGTTCTGCTCCTTACTGTTAGCCGACATCTGCTACAGTATCAATGCCATTGTCTACTTTGTTCTGTTTTCCTTATACTATGCACCCGGACAATAAACCAATAAGGGATTTTCCTATTTTCGTTTTGAATATGTATTACATTATGGTGTTTGTGAGTCGTTCACTCATAAAAACGATCTCTAATGACCTCATTTGGCCTATATTTAGCTAACACGTACATGATACCTTTCTAATAACATATGTATCAGTAGTTATCAATAAAAAAAACATTTTAATTGACGTCATTGCTAACTGACAAGGAAAAGAGACTATTGGTTATCATGCCAGTGCATGAAATATAACAAATTACCATTGTTGAATAAAACTATTTTTCGTACAATGACATGATCACTATTCCAAGATTTCAATAATCTTGAATACTATTTTTCAGCTCCTTATTAGGCCTAGCTAAATATTTTACATTTGTGCGATGACAGTGGTGTATATCCTCCCATCTAATAAATATATAAGTTAAAAGTAACAAAGATGTAAAATACGTCCCTGACTTTTAGGCATCAATGAACCAAATATCCTGACTCCGTACGTGGTGATTGTTGTTTTGGGTGTTATATATCCTCACCCTTCAGTTAACCACAATGCGTACACACGGAAGCTGGAAGCTGAAGTTTACGTTGTATATTGCTTGTATTACAAAAATAGAAATTATGCTTAAAATTCCACAGGTAGGGATTTAAAATGTATGTGGAAAACTCCAAACGTACACTAGTGACGTGTCTCTATTGTTATGTTAATTTGAGCATTGCGGTTCAACACCCTCACTAACATTGGATGAATTGTTAGAAAAATTAAATGAACTATACAAGTTTTCTTGGCAATATTCAGTTTCATACATGGTAGAGTTCCTCTTGTTTTTCAAATTTATAATTACATGTAAGTACATTGTGTGTGGTATTACTATTGTTCAGTTAATTAGTTAAGCGGTTTAAACCAGGGGTTGGTGAACTGCAAAGTCGGAATAAATCGTATGATACCGGTTCGTTAGAAATAGGCGATATTCGGGATATTTATTTATCGTATAGTCGTATGCTGAGCCGTTGAACATTCAAAATCTGAATTTTACATGTCGTATGTCTAGCCGCTGAACATTCAAAATCTGAATGTCGTATGTCGTATGTCGAGCTGCTGAACATTCAAACTCTGAATGTCATATGTTGTATGTCTAGCTGCTAAACATTCAAAATCTGAATGTCGTATGGCAAGCTGATGAACATTCAAATCTGAATGTCATATGTTGTATGTCGAGCAGCTGAACATTCAAACGTTTCCTCGTTGGCCAGTAAAAAACACAGGATAGGAATTTTATGATATTAAAGGTCGTATGTCGTATGTTCAGCCGTTGAACATTCAAACTTTGAATGTTGTATATCGTATGTCTAGCCGCTGAACATTCAAAAGGTCCCTCGTTGGCCAGTGAAAACACACGATAGGAATATTTTGAATGTCGTATAGTGTGCTAACTTCACACAGCCATTTTTTTAAACCCCTATTATACAACCTCATATCACAGTGTAACTTCATGTGAAGTACGGAGATAATATCCAGAAAAAAATGCTACGCTAGATTGAAGGACGGAAGAACAACAATTACAATAGGACACTCGTCATTTGGGTCTAAGACAAGGAGGTAGTTATATTCTCCTGTTCAAAGTGAACGAGTGAATATTAATTTCCATTACTGTACCAGAAGAATGTTAATTTTGATGTAAACAGCAATAAGCCTTTTTAGGTATTGGTTGGTTACCATCACTTTATTAGAGGCCATTTGTACTAAATCTATATTATTACTTACACACTTTTCACACTATTTGAAATTGATATGACCAACCAGTTCCCAGGACACTACAAGCCCAGCCTCATTGACCACTGGAATGACCTCTGTATAGATCAGGTAAATAACATCGCCTCATCAAACTGACCTCTGAATTCTGGCTTTGGTACTGTCTGAGTAATCCTAAACTGACCAATTATGTCTTCCTAGGGTACAGTCAGAGTAATTTAATTAGATAGTAAGTAAGTTAGTTACTAGTTTAATGCCACATCATTCTGCCGCCTATTGCTAGGTTTCTTCTCGCTGACTACACAGTCAATGTTTAATTGGCATGTCAGAGTTACTGTGACCTTCAAACTGATCACTGTTGTCAACCTAAGGAACAGAGTTTACTTAAACTGACCGCTGTAGTCTTGCTATGATACTGTCAGGGGGACCTTCAAACTGAACACTTACTATAATATGTGTATCATACTGACCACTGTAGTCACTGACAGGACCATTGCTAGACTACAGTGGTCAGAATGAAGGTCACTCTGATCATATTTTTGGTGTAAATATCCACAAAAATACCATTTCTGGATACGGGTATGACAGTGAGATTGAAGGCAGTTTGGGGAACATATCTGTAATATAATATAGTACATGCTACATTTAGAATGTATTCTGTTTTTTCAATGAACTCTTTGTTGACAGAGACAGTAATCTATTTTTGCTATGAACATAGGTGAAGGTATCAATCTACAATGGCGGCCAAGAAAAGGCCTACATCACGTTCAATGCGGTTGGTGCCGATAAGAACAGCTGGTTCACTGCTGATAGGATAATTGACTCCTCTTACACGGACATTAGAAATGCTCCTAAAGAACTCTTCAGTCTTATGGGGTGAGTACCCTTGTGTGTTGTGTGTCTTCGGTAGTTTATCAAATCAAATCTAACTCCCAAAATTTATTGGCCAGCTTAACAGGTGGGAGATTTTCATTGGTTTAAGAGGATGCAATTATTTTCTATGTTCTGATTGGCTGTCACACTCTTAAAAGACGCATCAACAATGGCCCTTTTACTGTTTGGTATATACGTAGCAAATGTTCAGTAACAGAATACTTTGGTGGATGATTTCTATTACTATGTTCTCAAGGTTTTTATGGAAATTGCTAAACTAAGAATCTAGTTTTGTTTTCATTCATTCATGTTTTACATTTTCATGTTTCATATTCATATTTAATAACTTGTTTGAACAGAGATGTGACAAGTGGACGTGAATTCACAATGAACAGTCATTCCACCGGCAATTGTGACACGTACGGCTGCTCCTTTGAAGCAAGTGCTGGTAACAAGCCTGCTTTCCTGTACTCCCCAGGACAGACTTCCTTACACTGGTGACAAGGTAACATGATAGATCACTAGACCATTGGATAATGAAACAATTGTTATAACTAGATCCTATTTAATGATCTAATTGTTCAATGTCATATCAAAAAGTGATTTCTTTTTAATGGTGTATATTTATTTATTTCATTTAATAAATTCAAACTGGTTTCCTATAGAATTATTGAACAATTTGTTTTGTGATTCTTGCATCAAGACTTACGAGGGTTCAAGATTCAAGAATCTTACCCAACACTGAAAAGGTTAAAACTATTTGATATAATTATCGATTATGATTTAGTATCAGATAATCAGAAAGGAAAACAATTTAAAAAAAAGAAAATGTTTCATGTTGACAGCTACTGCCTCTGGAGACGTCTTTGCTATCACCGCCCACGGTAACTGTGGTGAGTATCTGTGTACAGGTGATAATGCTAAATTTAGATTGACAATAGTGATGACTATAATTATAGCTTTAATGGCATTAAGATGCAATATATTTATTAATCAGTGTTAAATATATATGCAATGCAGAAACCTCAGAATTGTATTCCAAGCTGCACCTTTGGTTTATATAAGTTAGTTTATCATTGTTTGGATTTGACATTTTCAGATTGTTTTCTCTAATTTCCACATTTTTTTAAATGAAAATACATGTGCATGTATTTATAACCTGTTAATTAACTGTTCTTCACAGGTGCATCTCTGCAGTCAACACAGCAAACTGGCTTCACTCAGATGAGTAAGTAAAAGTTGAACTCCTCCTTATCATGCATAACACTCAAAACTTGTCAAATTTCACTGTTAGGTATTTGGTAGTTGTGAAAACTTCTGAATTAGAACATTTAGTAGAGACGTCTCATTACAGATTTTAGGGAGAATGCCAGAGCATGCACCCAAATCAATGTGATACATTTGATTATTTATTGAACAATAATCCTATAAATAAATACAAATGTTGAGAATGTGCGGAGAGCATGCATAGCTTGTCTCGACCCTAGGGTAAGATAAGAAAATCTCACTATGGTATTTTTGTGGATATCCCTGTCCAGGGAAAAAGAAATAGAATTCTCAAATAACAGAAAAAAAATTGATAATTCTATTGAGATATTAGTTTTGATGACAGTAAAAGATAGGGAGACTAGACAAAACAGAAATCACTAGTGTGATAATCAGGTAGACAATAGATACACAGACTACAATCAGAAAATTAACTTGTCGTTTTTGGTAATTACTAGAAAAACCTGGAAAATAATAATCTAGGATATGATGCAGACTTGAATTTAAATTGTGCTATAAAATGTTTATCAATTTGATCTGCTTGGCTAATTTTGATCTGCTAGTTTCCATATTCATTTAATTGATCAAACATGTAAACACATTTTGGACTTACTTTATACACAGGCAGGGCCTGTATCTACAAAGGGAAAATCTATAGTCAAGGAGATCACTGGACGGATGGATGTGAATACAACTGTACTTGTGTCGACGAGACTACTGGACGATACAACTGTGTCAATCTGTAAGTACTCCAGTCATGGTATTAAATATCCGTATGGTGGTTATGGTGTATCATGAATAATCTGTTTACTGTATAGTATAGAAATATTAAGTCACTTGCTCTTTTATATACTGTTACATATTTATTTTAGCATACTCAATTTTAGTGTACCACTGAATTAGCGTACCCAAATTTTAGTGTACCACTGAATAAGCATATTCAAATGTTATGTGCCACTGAATTAGCGTACTCAATTTTTAGTGTACCACTGAATAAGCATATTCAAATGTTATGTGCCACTGAATTACAGAATTAGCCTACTCAAATTTTAGTGAACCACTGAATAAGAATATTCAAATGTTATGTGCCACTGAATTAGCGTACTCAAAGTTTTGTGATCTACTGAATTAGGGTACTCAAATTTTAGTATATCACTGAATTATCGTACTCAAATGTTATATACCACTGAGTTAAAACAGATCATCCATGGTGAATTGGAGCTGCCGCAATGCTTGGCATAGAAAGCTATGTACAAAAACTCATTTTAGTAATATATATATATAAATATAATTTAGCAGAATGTTTCAAGCACGAAACTCTCTAAAACATCTATGTTTTACAGTACTGTGTTTATTCTGTAGGAATCCCAGCATGCAAAACAGTTAAGGGTCGAGATGGGTTTGGTTTGGTTTAGTATTGTTTCATGTCCTGTTAATAACTTACATCATCTAAGGACGGCCTCCCCTGTATGTGTGATGCATGAGTGAATGTTTGTGCGTTTGGTAGGCTACAGTATGGTCATGTTTGTCTCCTTGTATAACGCTAAACCGATGCCAAGTTCATAGTGCTACCTCCCTAAAGCGTACTCCCTAAGACACTCAAGCAGGACAACCCCACCTGGTCTTATCATACTA
Organism: Pecten maximus; assembly: GCF_902652985.1. Classification (NCBI taxonomy): domain Eukaryota; kingdom Metazoa; phylum Mollusca; class Bivalvia; order Pectinida; family Pectinidae; genus Pecten; species Pecten maximus. Next base: position 14,948,479 of record NC_047025.1, on the reverse strand, counting down.
AAAAAAAGGGCAGACCAGTCGTCCCACTCCTGAAATACTGAGTGCTAAGAACAATCAGGCCACATGGATTGCACAGTGATTCATTACTTTATCAAAATATTAAAAAGAAATTTAATTTGACCAAAATATAGATTTGAAAATAGAATTTACCATGGAAGAATTTCATATCGGAAGTACAGTCAGAATGTTGGTACCTTAAGATCATGCAGGATATTAAAGTTTATATCGGAGCTATAATGTCTGTACTTTGTTAGTGTGCAACTTACATTAACTTACCACAAGGCTATACTTTGGTGATGAAGCCAGGAGAATGTTGTGCCCTACACGACTGTGGTAACTACACTCTTCCAGGCTCTGGTCAGGGTTCAGGTACGTACTCTATCAACTTATCTAACTTTGTTTGTCTTGGGTGTCAGCAGAAAGAGAAGCGAGTGTACCATATACACATTAAATGATTCTCACCATATTTTTTGTGGTAGAAAGGATGGCTTTGCTTAATTAATCTCTGTAAAAAAAAATCCCAGTCTGAGCCTTTCATTCACCTTTTCATTGTTTAAAAGTTTCAACCGTTTCGAGTATGCAAGTGGGAAAGTCTGGATCTGATTCAATATCTTCCTTTGTAAAGACATATTTCTTTAGAAGAATTAATGAAAAGAATGATAGAGGAATGTTGTAGTAAACTGGTACTGTGAACTATTAAATCTACACAAACAACTTGAAAACAAGCCAGCCTCAAAGATAAGCTCTTCTATCAATAAGCCTGTATTTGCTTACACATTTCATTTGTGAGTTTTAAGGATATTACATGATTTTTTTTTAATATTTTAATTGTTTCTTTGTAGTTTTATGTGTACTTGAGTTTTACTTAACATGTGAATATAATGTTTGTCAGGTTTCTGTTACTACAAGGGACATATGCACGGACAAGGTGAACAATGGAATGACGGCTGTGACTACAAGTGTACCTGTCAAGATGCTACAACAGGAACATACAGGTGTACAGACAGGTGAGAATATATCTTTGGACCAATTAATATATACACCTGCAAGTCATAGTACATGTGAAAATTTTGAAGATACCTGTATTTACCTAGCATATCCAGAAATTAAGTTTAGAATAGTTTGTTATTAGCTCACCTGGTCTGAATGACCCAGGTGAGCTTATGCCATACCGTTGCGTCCGTCGTCCGTCGTCCGTCGTCCGTCCGTCCGTCCGTCGTCCGTCGTCCGTCCGTCCGTCAACAATTGACTTCTTCTTCATAACCACACATCAGAATTTGACCAAATTTGGTCAGAAGCATCCCTATGGGTAGGGGATTCAAAATTGTACAAATGATGGGGCTGACCCCCTGGGGGCCTCTGGGGCGGGGCCAAAAGGGGTCATTTTTGCGCTATTGATATAAACGACTTCTTCTCTGAAACCAAGCAATGGTTATCGCTCATATTTGCCTGGTAGCATCATTATGGGGTGGGGATTCAAAATTGTACAAATGATGGGGCTGACCCCCCAGCCGCCTGAGGGGTGGGGCCGAATGTGGTCAATTTGGCTATATTGATATAAACGACTTCTTCTCTGAAACCGAGCAGTGCCTGTCACTCATATTTGCCTGGTAGCATCACTATGGGGTTGGGATTTAAAATTGTACAAATGATGGGACTGACCCCCTCAGGGGCCTGAGGGGCGGGGCCAAATGTGGTCAATCGGGCTATATTCATATAATTGACTTCTTCTCTGGAACCAAACAATGGATATCTCTCATATTTTACTGGTAGCATCACCTTGAGGTAGGAATTTGAAATTGTACAAATGACAGGGGTGACCCCCTGGGGTCTGAGGGGCGAGGCCAAAAGGGGTCAGTTTTACAGAATTGATATAAACGACTTCTGCTCTGAAACTAAGCAATGGATATCACTCATATTTACCTGGTAGCAACCCTATGGAGTGGGGATTCAAAATTGTACAAATGGTGGGGCTGACCCCCAAGGGGTCTGAGGGGCGGGGCCAAAATGGGTCAATTTGGCTCTCTTAATATAAACGACTTCTTCTCTGAAACCAAGCAATGGATATCGCTCATATTTGCCTGGTAGCATCACTATGGGGTGGGGATTAAAAATTGTACAAATGATGGAGCTGACCCCCCGGGGGCCTGAGGGGCGGGGCCAAATGTGGTCAATTTGGCTGAATTGATATGAACAACTTCTTCTCTGAAACTAAGCAAGAGATATCGCTCATATTTGCCTGGTAGCATCCTTTTGGGTAGGGATTCAAAACTTTATGATTGAAGGAACTGACTCCCACTCCCCCCGGGGTGCAGAAGGCGGGGTCAAAAGAGGTCATTTGGTTTAAACAACTTCTTTTCTGAAACTAAGCAATGGATATCACTCACATTTGTTTGGTAGCATCCCTATATCCCTGTAAGAAGTGCCGGCTTTTTTCAACTTATGATGACGTCATCGTTTTGACAAAAGTCATAAAATAATCAGAAACATATATAACATGTTTCGGAAACAACGAATCAAAGAAGATATTCAAAAGAAAATGTTGGTTGTATCAATATCAAAACACAGGAAACTTCATCAGAATATAATTCTTCTTCAGAGAAGTCCATTATCACTTTTCAACTTCCCGCCAGAAAATCACATGGCGTGATCATGTCTTATGTCTGGCCGACGAGCCGAGACTGACTCGCCGGCCAAACCGGCGAATACACAGTAAAAAAGCAACATACTGTCGTCAGTTGACCGGGTTTGGATTCTCCACCATGTTCTGTTGTTGATGTGAGTTTGTGGTTGGGATCTCGCTTACATGATGACAAATATCACAGACACACAAAAAAAACCACGTTCATGGTGTCACAGGAACGTGAGGAATACATCGTAGGAGAGCAGAGGGATATCAAGTACATGAATCCTCCCGTTGGTTTTGTTTGCTCTGGTTGGAACTGGTATAGAGAGAACTGTCAATACTTGCTATACATGCCTGTGATATTTGTTTAGAAGAGTATACCCGCCCCACAGTAAACTTCATAACTGTCTCGATTCGTTACACTAGGAGCACCACCATGTCCACTATGAGATCATGTATACACATTTCTGATGTCTATTTCCCAGTTTTGTAGTGATGGGATGACAGCGTCAGTTATCTTGTACTTTAGTGGTATTATTCACTTTTGGAAGTACATCGTCGCTAAAATTAAAATGAAATAGTCTCTGAGAATATTCTCAATTCACATTCTTTTTCCGAGCGAAAAGATATAGTGGATTTCTAACAATGTTGACATTTTCTACAGAATACAGTTTGAAGCTTGTTCCAATCAATAAACAATTCCATGCCATATCCTGGATTTCAACAAGTAAACAAAGGAGTTCTTGTAGATTTCGCCATGAACTTTCACAAATGAAAATATTGTTCAGTTTTAATAAAGAAGTTAGAGCAATGCTTCGCATTCACCCATGTGGCTAAAATATTTAAACGCGCATGAAATTAAAATGTAGGTTTTTCAATTGTTCATGTGCAAGTATTGACTTCCTCCTGATAGCCACCATCTTTCGGCCCCGTATCATCCTGTCCAGGAATATCAATTTCCTTATACTATTCGTGATGTCGAAACTTTGTCAACGTAGTTCCTTAAAATACGTTTTGATCACAGGTAAGAAATTATATATATATACTTTATAGCCTCGTATTACTATAAGGAATGGAGCTTCTCCAATTTATACAGTGATAAGAGGCTATATATTATATATACAATATATAATTTCTTACCCCAAATACCATTTTATATAGTAAAACGAGGGTATATTATATACAATATATATAATTTTTATGCTCAGCTGCTTGTTTCTTACACCATCAGTCAACTGCCAGCTTGTTCATTAGTCAATAACAACTTAACACATTCGTATAGAATAGATGGCCGTTTATTTAAAACGACATTCATAATCAAAATCAACCTTACATAATATCATGTCATAGCATGACTACAACATATACTTCTATAGTATTACATATTAATGCAAGGTAAACAATTATGCTTGACTAGTGTAGGTGAGGAGGAAAAAGGCGCCCCATATAAACACACTACACTCACAAAATACAAGATTACAAATGATACAGAAAAACAAAACTGAGTATCATAAAATACATGTGTTGCATAAAGCATACACATGCTTTTATATTATCAACACAATGCAAAATCTATTAATTAAGTTGACACAATCATCAATTGAAAAGAGACAAAAAGGGGTTGTTACTAAGGAAATTGAACCAACTTAGTGGTGCTTGGGGAAGGAGGTGGGTATGTAAATAAAAAACGGTGTTACCTTTGACCTTTGTGTCTCTTTTCCAAGTGACGCTATGTGGTTATAATCACGTGATCTTAAGAGTAACTCCTATACTGCGCAGACTCCGCAGATCACGTGACATACCTCATTAACATATATCTATTTACAGGGTAATAGAACACATACAGCGTAGCTTAGCCAGATTTAACATGATTCTAATACATATCAATATAGAATATATACCCACAAGCACAGGTCATCAATGCAATTAAATAAATGATATTTAATTGTTTATTTATGCTCAGCTGCTTGTTTCTTACACCATCAGTCAACTGCCAGCTTGTTCATTAGTCAATAACAACTTAACACATTCGTATAGAATAGAAATGGCCGTTTATTTAAAACGACATTCATAATCAAAATCAACCTTACATAATATCATGTCATAGCATGACTACAACTTCTATAGTATTACATATTAATGCAAGGTAAACAATTATGCTTGACTAGTGTAGGTGAGGGGGAAAAAGAGCCACAATGCAGGCTGTTATGTCTGAACTAGCTTCGACATAGATCACAGACATTGCAGCCTGCATCCCCCACCCACAGAAAACGAGGGTATATTATATACAATATATAATTTATTATCCCAAGTACCTGTGTTTTTGATAACTCGCTCTTACCACAGGCATCTGGTTAGTATTCATCTTACAATACCAACTAGAAGCAGACGCCTGTGCTCTTACGGAATATTGTGTACATATCAATCTTATATAATATGTACATTTCACACGCACAGAATACCGTGTTTAATATAACACAATTACCGAATCATTTCTATTGATGTTGATCCTTTACACAGCATCGAAAATAATTTTTGCCGTTATTGTTAATATTCGAGTCGTTCTATCCTCTCCATAGCAGGATTGTTAGGTTGAAAACTTCTTGTACCGCCCAGAGAGTCCTTGTATTCCCTGAGAGCACTGCGTATGTCACCGACCATTTCGTAACAGATCCCTAAGAGGTTGTGGACAATCCAGTATATACTTCCTCCCTGGTACCTATCATACTTCAAGACCCGAAGTTCAACCAGTGCTGTGTCACGCCTTCTTGTATCACCAAGCTCGTGGTAACACAAGAAGGTCAGGAACACGGCGTAAGGGAGTGGAGGGATTAGAAGTTTGCTACTACTGACGTTCGTTAACTCTTGTTGTAAATGAACTGGACAGAAATTTGGATAAGTTTCTCTAAAATCTATGAATGATACACATGCTTGCTGAAATTTGTACAAAATACTATACCCACGCCCACAGTAGAGATGTTCATATCTATCTCCATCCTTCTCACTAATATTTAAAATGAAAAATTTCCACGAAGAGATTAGGTGTCTACACATTTCTAGTGTTTTCATGTAATTCCCAGTCTGGTAGTGATAGGTTGCCAACGTCAGTAGACCTGGACTTGTACAAACCACGGCAAATGGTGATATAAACTTCTTACATTTCCCAAGATATTTATACCTCTGTTTGTTTCCTTCCAGAGGAGCTTGTTTCTCAAATGCCTCCTTCCCTTTCAAACAGAGTAATTGTACTGTATTGTTGTAAGCTATGAATTCATCCATGTCCGACTTTGATTTGCTCAGAAGTTTCAAAGCGGGCAGTACATCAGTTGCATCAGACAAAAAAAAGGACTTTACAAATATTGTCAAATCAATTTCTCTTTCTGTTTGTGCTGGTGTAGGCAGTACTAGTTCCCAGATTCCATTTTTCACTCTCTGAATATACTCTCCTATAGATGATTGGTAGAATGTTCCTATTGATAGACAACCCCATGTCATATCACGGAGTTCAACAAGTAAACGAAGCAGGTTTTGTTGATTGTTACCATGAACTTTCCCAAGGAACATATTATTCTTGTATATAAAGTAATTAGGACAATATCCTGCTTTCACCCACGTGGCCAAAATATTTAAACACAGCATGAAACACAGAAATATATTCTTTTCTTCCCATAAAGATAAATGTGTGTTTTCTACCGCATGGAGTATACTTGTTTTGATAATATATGACGAGAGAATATCTGTATCCCCATATATTTGTTTCAACTTCCCGGATATCTGTTTTAAAAGGTACTTAAGAAGACAATACACTAGGAACTGGACATGACTGAGAGAATGAATGAGCTTGCGTTCCGCAGTCGCGAACGAAATTCTCCATTGTAGGAATGTGTCGGCTGACGTTTTATCTCCTACAGGGACAAGATGGCAACCACCTTGTACTACCTGATCCCTCAAACATTTATTCGGCCAGTTATACAATCGAGGTCTACTCAACCATTCATTGGCCTCGCTTGGCCAACTAGCATATTCGAACGCACGCACAAAATCCAAATCTGCTGTATTATCTAGTTTGCTCGACGTAGTAGTAGCTGGTCCATGAGTGTCCATGGTAATCCCGAATATATCTCAAACATGTATTCGGCCAGTTATACAATCGATGTCTACTCAACCATTCGTTGGCCTCGCTTGGCCAACTAGTACATTTGAGCGCACGCACAAAATCCATATCTGATTGTAAATGAGTTAGTTTGCTCGGCGTAGCAGTAGCTGGTCCATGAGGGTCAACGGTAATCCTAAATACATCACTTAATTGATCTGATAACTGCCGTGCATACATTTCACTTGATATAAAGTGTACATCTCCAACAGGTACAATCGAATTCAACAAGTCTGGAGTGCATCTTCGTCCAATCAGCTGCAAAGTTACATAGCCAGGTCGGCTGTTGGTATCTCTCATAATAAATACCGTTTTATTAGCGATATCTGATGTGATACTGCTTTGTTGGTCAGGACATATAACTACCACAGATTTATCAATAAGCATTTGATCAATGTCAGAGCCCTTCATCTCAATCCCTTCCGCTGAGCTTCCTGTGAAAATCTCTTCTTGTTTTGTTTTATCAGAGTTTGTGATTTGCTCACGTACAAGTGTCAGCTTCCTCCTGACGTCAACCATTTCTCGGCTCCCCATCGTCCTGTCCAGGACACGATATAGAATCCAGGAATCCTCGTACAGCTCTCCCTGGTCGGACATCTCAGTGATAGGTCAAAAGCCCTATTATAAAATAGAAATAACAATATCAATACGAAGAGTCCAGAATTATTGTTGGTGATAGCTATAAAATCTTGATCTCTATTTATAAATGTTTATCATTATCTTTAAAACAAACACTAAAGTAGATTATTTAATATTCGTTATGTCGAACCTATGTCAATATAATTGTTTTTCCAACAAATTTTGATAAGTCCTATGAAATATCGTGTACATATCAACCTGATGGTATGTCATGTGCGTCACACATACGGAATATCATGTACATCATACATGTACAGAATATCATATACATCATACATGTACAGAATATCATATACATAATACATGTATTAGGTAAACTATTATCTGATTAGCTATCTTGTATCCGTATGTCTAAGTACATGTGCACGTGCTCCAAAGTTTACTGTCACTTTCTTGTCTGTTAAGTAATTGTTACTGTTCGTACGTTGATGTGTATTGCCATATACGGTATGTTACCACCTGTCGGTAGTGTTCGTGTGTGTCTATACATATTTGGCATTGTTGTGTCCAGATGTGATAGGTGAGAATGTCGTTCAAAAGAGCGTGTGTAGGTTAACAAAACCATTTCGTGGTAGAGCGCAGTCGGCCGGTATTGAGCATCGATGACGTATCCTTTAGGGTCCTTTGCTCGGGAACATTTAGACACAACTATAACCAGTTGGTGAAGGCAATTATTATCTATACTATGTGTTGAAAAGAATTATAAAAGTCGTTACTTCTTATTCATAGTAGGAACAGTAAATACTTGTTATAGATACCTTTGTATAATTTGTATGCCATTTTTTTTGTATATTTCAGAGGTTTTTATTATTCTTGTTGTATCGTCCATGTCGAGTAAATAAAAGAAGAACTATCGGCAGCAGTGACAACATGCAAATACGGAATATAATGTACATCATACATGTACAGAATATCATATACATCACACCAGTACGGAATATCATCTACATCTCATTAGTACGGAATACGTTGCCTATCTCTCAAAATAAATTATCATCACAAGCTGGTATATAATTATAAGATATTATGTATATACAAAATGTATGTTATATCTCTATATGACCTTAGACTCATTGATTGCTAAGTATATACCTCTTAATCCCTGTGCAACCCATAACTATTTCCTTAACCAATAATTCCGTTTTTGTCAAAACAGAAACTTACCTAAGGTGGGAACATTTTATTTATAAATATTAAAAAAAACCCAGTAAAAATGGAATTTTTCAAAAGCTTTTCTTGGAAACTATGTTACAGCTAGGTTATTGACATGGACCTTATATTAAGTATTTTGACAGTATACTCCCTGTTATATTTTTAGTAAGAACAATGTTGACCTTGACATTTCTAAATACAAACGTGCTACGCTAGATTGAAGGACAGAAGGACAACAATTACTAAAGGTCACTCGCCATGAGGATCTAAAACGAGGAGGTAATGAATTAATTTTCATTACTGTACCAGACGAATGTTAATCATGATGTACACAACAATGAGCCTTTGTATGCATTAGTTGGTCACGATCGCTTAATTACATTCGTACACAATCTATATAATTTTTCCACACTTTTCACACTATTTTAAATTTATATGACCTCAGCTTAATGTAAAGAGTATGTCTTCTATATATTGTGACCATTGTATACATTTTATATATATTTTGTCACTTTTTTTACCTTAAGAACAGCACGAAAAACCTTAAAGTTGAAAGTTTGGATGGCCGGTTAGAGTGACAGGTTATTTGTTAACTTAAGTACACACTGCCATAAAAGCTAACAAAACACATAGTAACTAATTCATTTTAATAGAACAATAGAATATGGAGCTGATACCCATGAACACTTTCTAGAGTAAGTTTGACCTTTAACTTTCAAAGCTTAAATGCAATTGCAAGCAAGCACTTTAATAAAAGAGCATTGTATGGAGTTATTGCATGGAAACTGATTTTCTACCTTCAGTAACAGTGACATTGACCTTTGACTTTTGACAAAAAAAGCATCCCAAACAAATACTTTCAATAAGAAAGCACTGTATCAAGTTTGAGTTCGATATGCCAAAGGAAACTCGCGTTATAGCACGGAAATAAAAGTGCTGACGGACAGTCTGACAGACGGACGGACAGACATACGGACTGTCACGGTGATTACTATAGCGCACTTTCGTACTGGGCCCTAATTATGTAATGGTGTCAATTTGCACCATAAATAGGTCATATGTATGTGATAGTGTTAATTTTTGCCATAGAATAGGTCACAATTCAAGCATCGGCAAGATGGCAGCCGCAGCAGTAAACAGAAGCACGAGTATACTGTCAAGACGCGTTTTTGCGGTTGGGGTCGGAATTACCAAGTTTGAAAACCGGGTCGCAGAGAAAACTTTGACTACCCTGAGATGGCTAAAGAAGCAGGGACAAAAGCACTTGAAGACGCTGGAATAACGTTTGAAGAAGTAGTGCAGCAAGCTTGCGTGGGATATGTGTATGGTGATTCTACCTGCAGACAACGTGCTGTGTACCAGCTTGGTATGACTGGGATTCCATTTTATAATGTAAATAGCAACTGTGCTACAGGATCCACCGCTTTAGTCATGGGGAAACAACTCATTCAAGGAGGACTAGCAGACTGTGTCCTGACATTAGGATTTGAGAAAATGAACTGAGGATCCCTTCGTTTGGTTTTCAATGACCGGACAAACCCAGCAGACAAACATGTTGCTGTGATGATGGACATCTTTGGTTGGAGAAGGGTCCCGTGGCTGCTCAGATGTTTGGAAATGCAGGACGGGAACACATGCAAAATTATGGTACCAAGCCTGAGCACTTCGCCAAGATCGCCTATTAGAACCACAAGCACTCGACCAACAACCCGTATTCCCAGTTTCAACGAGAATATAGTTTAGACACCATCAAGGAGTCACCAAAATCCACGACCCATTGACTAAGCTACAGTGTTGTCCTACATCAGATGGGTCAGCGGCTGCCATCTTGGCGAGTGAGGAATTTGTTATCAAACACAATTTTCAATCACAGGCTATAGAGATCCTGGCCATGCAGATGGCCACTGACTTGCCCAGCACCTTTGAGGAGAAGAGCTACATGAAAATGGTTGGGTATGATATAACCAAGACAGCTGCCGACAAAGTCTTTGAAGAAGCAGGACTCTCTCGCAATGATGTCAATGTGGTTGAACTCCACGACTGCTTCTCCTGTAATGAGCTCATCACATATGAGGCCCTTGGACTATGTGAACCAGGGAAGGCAGGTCAGATGGAGATAACACCTACGGTGGTAAATTTGTCATTTACCCCAGTGGAGGACTCATTTCCAAGGGACACCCTCTCGGAGCTACAGGTCTGGCCCAGTGTTTCGAGGTGTGTTGGCAGCTGATAGGGATGGCAGACCAGCGACATGTCAACGGAGCCAAGATTTCTCTTCAGCATAACCTAGGTCTGAGAGGAGCAGCTGTGGTGGCCCTCTATCGACATGGCTTCCCTGAGACAATTGGTAAATATGTGCAGTTTGCTCCAGCCAGTGCCTCATCAGAGGGAGACTTCATGTCAGCAGTCATCTTTAAAGAGAACAAGGTCCCATGTTTGAGGAGAAGATGAAAGGAGTTTTCTGTTTTAAAGTAAAGGGAAAGAATGAAACTGGAGTTTGGGTTGTGGATGCTAAAAACGGAAGTGGATCAGTCAAATTTGGTGGTGATGTAACCATCATCATGGAGGATGAGGACATATTCAACTTAACGCTCGGGAAGCTGAACCCCCAGCAGGCATTCTTCCAAGGAATGCTTAAGATCCAGGGAAATATGGGGCTTGCAATGAAGCTTAAAGAGTTTGAATCCAGAGCAGGGAAATCCAAATTGTAAATGTGGATTATGAATTGAGAAAATAAATCAACCAGACTCATGGATTTAAATGCAAACTAGAAACAGTGCTACAGAAAGTATTTTATACAGAAATCTACACTGTGTACAGAAAAGTTCTGTGATATTTTATTATACACTAATATTGGAAAATTATTAATATGTAAACAGTCACGTGAAACAAAACAGAGAATTCCCTGGTCATGTTATAGAATTGGTGTTATTTTGTTGGATCGTCGTGAACATTGAACTGTTCTGAAACGTCAATAGAAATAATGCTTCTAATTCAACAGCTTTGGTGTTTCAGTCTGCCATTCCATATCTAAAACTTTTTGTATCCATATTTATATAGGGGGTTAAAACAATTTGTAATGTATGATATTTATATTCAATTTTTGTTACAAATGTCAGGAATTTGTCTTCGTCTACCTACTTTGTATTTGTGATTGTTTCTTACTAATAATTGAGTGCTATTTAACATAGGGTAATTTCCCTTAATCTTGAAGATCTGTCACAGAAATCTCAAGCCAAGGAGTAAAGGTCATCCCGGCAAGGTTGTTTTGGAGACTTTTACCCAGAGGGTTGTATGTGGGGTTTTACTTTGGAGAATTCACCCTGAAGGTTGAGGTTTCTTTGTTACACCTTTGGAAATGAGTGGGAATTTTCCACCAACATTGAAAAGGAAATGTTTCATCAAAATCTGCATCGTTCCAATTTGATGACATCTGATGATGAAGTATGTGATTTATAGTTTTGATATTGTTATAAGTGTATGTAGCTTGCCTACACCTTTGAGGTCCATGAATTACTCCTAGCTAGAATAGGAGGCACATTTACAAAAGATGGAAGAAAAACAATTACAGGTGTGTAGAGACTAGCTGCTCAATCAAGTATATGAATTTGGTGAATGAGTTTATTATAAATGGAAAGTGATTTTGTTAAATCGGAGAGTAATTTTGAATATGTGGTTTCATTTAATTATCTTTCTTGTTTATGATAAAAGGTTTTAATTACTTTAAAAGATTTTAATACCTATGTACTTAACGTTATTTAACTGGGACCCTGTATTACTACTATTTTTAGCAAAAAGGACATACATCATCATTCAGGATACAATTATTGCTTTTTAAAGGGACGTATTTCTAATAAATGACCAGTACTTGCATGTAATCCTTACTCTCATTTTAAACCAAAAGCATCGCAACAAATGTAGCTATTTTACGGTGAGATATATATCTATGTATACATAGATAATACAGTATCTAACTCTCCATAACTGTGGATGTAGTCGAAAGAAATTTGAAACGTTCATAGTTGCAGAAAACTTGTTTATCACCCATATTTTTATCAGGAGATGTCGTATTTCACACAGTAGTAAAGTGTCAATCACTGTGGACGACGTTTGTTGTTGTACAATCCCACATCAAAGATCTTAAATATCAGGAACATCAGATATTTGTTGTCATGTTGGCGTCTGGATTCCATAGCTATATTTCCAGGTATCAAGTTACAATATTTACAATGGATTTTCTTGTATGACTGCTAGCCGTAGTCTGCTACAGTATCAAGACCATTGTCTAGTTTGTCATATTTTAAGTATCAAAGTGTTAATATCTGATTACAAAACACATGTCATTGTCTAGTTTGTCCTTTTGTCCGTATCAGTCTGTTTTATTTGTGATCCTTCTATATCAAACACACACGACAGTACACCCTGTTTCTGTACACCCAACTCTGAATCGGGTTGCCTGTTGGCAGTCGTTGCTATATACCCGGTCAATGAACCAATGCGGGATTTTCCTATTTTCGTTTTGTATTGATATTATATTATGGTATGTGGAGTTGTTCATTCACAACAAGGATCTCTAACGGTATCATTTGACCTATATTTAGCCGTACACGATACCTTTGTAATAAATTATGTGTAAGTAGTTATCAATAAAAACAGTTTTTGTGACGTCATTGCTATCTTACAATGATACAGATTACTCTGACATGATCACACTCACTATTCCAAGATTCCAATAATCCTTAACACTATTGTGCTGCTCCTTGCTGTTAGCCGTGATCTGCTACAGTATCAATGACATTGTCCTGTTTTCCGTATACTATGCACCCGGACAATAAACCAATGTGGGATTTTCCTATTTTCGTTTTGTATAGGTATTATATTATGGTGTTTGTGAGTCGTTCACTCATAAAAATGATCTCTAATGTCCTCATTTGGCCTATATTTAGCCAACACGTACACGATACCTTTATAATTACTCATGTGTCAGTAGTTATCAATAAAAAACAGTTTAAGTGACGTCATTGCTATCTGACAAGGAACAAGGACTATTGGTTATCATGTCAGTGCATGAAATATAGCAAATTATCATTGTTGAATAAAACTATTTTTCATGCTCTGACATGATCATTTCAATAATCTCGAATACTATTGTTCTGCTCCTTATCAGGCCTAGCTAAATCGCAGTCTCGGTCACGTTCAGTATTAATAACGGCCGACACAAACAAAACAAAATTTCAACAACTATGTTAGTTTTTAATGTTTGACATGCTAATGCTTAACTATATAACAATGCCCGAGATGGGTATATTTTACATTTGTGCGATGACAGTGGTGTATATCCTCCCATCTAATAAATATATTAGTAACATAAAGATGTCAAATACGTCCCTGACTTTAAGGCATCAATGAACAAAACATCCTGACTCTGTACAAGGTGATTGTGGTCTTGGGTGTTATATATCCTCACCCTTCAGTTGACTACAATGCGTACATACGGAAACTGAAAAGCTAAAGTTTACGTTGTGTAGTGAAATTTATATGACCTCAGCTTAATGTAAAGAGTATGTTTTCTATACAGGGTGCTACGCCATTGTAACCATTGCATATCAATTAATTTTGTCTGTCTTTTTGTCACTTTTTCCACCTGAAGAACAGCACGAAAAAACCTTTAAGATGAAAGTCTGGTTGGCCGGTTAGACTGACAGGTTATTTGTTAACTTAAGTACACACTGCCATAAAAGCCAACGAAACACATTATAACCAATCCATGTTTGGCAGTAGAATATGGAACGAATACCCGTGAACGCTTGATTTCAATCTAAAGTATGGTTGACCGTCAACCTTCATATTTGAAAAGCAATTGCAAGCAAGCATTTAAAGAAAAGAGCATTGCAATGACTGAAAAAAGAACTGAAGTTTTTGCATGGAAACTGATTTTCTATATTTTGCAACAGTGACTTTGACCTTTGACTTTTGACATAGAAAAGCAATTTTAAACACTGTATCAAGTTTGAGTTCGATAGGCCCAAGGAAACTAAATGTATTGCACGGAAATAAAAGTGCTGACGGACGGACGGACTCACGGATAAGGTGATTAAAATCTGGTTTATATTGTTAGTTATTACAGCTTATCATCTTATCATTTCAAAATGCGAAGACCACTTATTACATTTCATGATAAAAAATATATTCTACATGTGAGCTTAACGTAATTTAACCGGGATCCTGTATTACTGCTATATCTAGCGAAACTGAACTACATTTAAAATAAAGTATTGCTTTTTAAAGGGACACGAAAGTAACTTAACATAGCATAATGCCTTTCTAAAAAATAACCAGTACTTGCATGTAATCCTTACTCTCATTAAACATATGAGAGTAAGGTGAGGATATATAACACCCAACATCAATTCCATATCCAAGAACCACTCGTTGTGTAACCTGTATATCATGACTCTGTACGAGGTGATTGTTGTCTTGGGTGTTATATATCCTCACCCTTCAGTTAACTACAATGCGTACACACGGAAGCTGAAAAGCTGAAGTTTACGTTGTATACTGCTTGTATTACAAAAATAGAAAATATGCGTAAAATTCCACAGGTAGGTATTTTAAATGTATGTGGGAAACTCCAAACGTACGCTAGTGACGTGTGTCTATTGTTATGTTAATTTGAGCATTACGGTTAAACACCCTCACTAACATTGGATGAATTGTTAGAAAAATTAAATGAACTTTGTTAGTTTTCTTGGCAATATTCAGTTTCATACATGGTAGAGTTCCTATTGTTTTTCAAATTTATAATTACATGTATCTACATTGTGTGTAGTATTAATATTGTTCAGTTAATTAGTTAAGCGGTTTAAACCAGGGGTTGGTGAACTGCAAAATCGGAAAAAATCGTATGATATCGGTTCGTTAGAAATAGGCGATATTCGAGATATTTATTTATCGTGTAGTCGTATGTTGAGCCGCTGAACATTCAAAATCTGAGTGTCGTATGTCGTATGTCGAGCCGCGGAACATTCAAACTTTGAATGTCGTATGTCGTATGTCGAGCAGCTGAACATTAAAATGTTTCCTCGTTGGTCAGTGAAAACACACGATAGGAATTTTTTGAATGTTGAATGTCATATGTTGAGCCGATGGACATCCAAAATCTGATTGTCGTATGTCGTATGTCGAACCGCTGAACATTCGAAAGTTTCCTCGTTGGCCAGTGAAAACACACGATAGGAATGTTATAATGTTGAAGGTCGTATGTCGTATGCATATCACAATGTAACTCACGTGATGTACGGAGATAATATCCAGAAACAAAAATGCTACGCTAGATTGAAGGACGGAAGGACAACAATTACTAAAGGTCACTCACGTGGATCTTAGATAAAGGGGGTAGTTATATTCTCCTGTTCAAAGTGAATGAGTGAATATTAATTTCGATTACTGTACCAGAAGAATGTTAATTTTGATGTGGTCACCATCTTTAGCAGCAACTAATAC